>NW_027315137.1:0-67783 GCF_023375885.2 Dermacentor andersoni | reverse complement strand
ACACACGCGAGACAGATGGGATGCAGGCGGCAAGAGGTAGTCTTGTGCACTTTGGCGCTTCCACGCAATGACATTACGCAACCGCCATTACAGCGCATAAATACGCGTGGCACAAAACTGCCAAAAGGACAAATGTTCACACGTAGGACAGGAGGCTCCATCTGGCGGCGAAGAGTTCGACAAATACGCGATGCACCGCTCAAATCGCCAAGCGGGCGGCCGCTCGTCTCCCGCTTGGCATGCACAAATACGTTGCTCGAAAAAGTTTGTTTTCTTTAAACGCAGCGCATGTCCAGCGCCCGCTTCCTTACCGATCTAAGTATATGGCGCGAACAAGGTCGCCCAGCATCACCTACGCGCACGCATGACGAAAGAGCGAGTCGTATACAAATAACGAGAGAAAATGAGCCTGCACTGTGAAAGCATATTTCTGTCTAGGCAAGCACACTTCACCGCTCTGCTCCTGTATTTTATTTTCCTCTTGTTTTGGGCGACTCGGGGGTGCATTGGCTTGCAAGAACCACATTGACCTCGAACCAACTGCTTATCACCTATAGCGCGCGCATAAGAAATCCCCCTGTGCACGAGTATTACAGACAACAGCACCAATGAAAACAGCACGCCCCTCGGTGTCTACCGCGCGCACCCTCGTCCACTTGAATACAACGCAGTGAGCCCGGTTCTAGCGACAGCTACCTAGCTAATCTCCTCACCTTTCCATTCATTTGCGTCGCTCAAAAGAGTTACGCAATTGTGAATCGCACGGTGGCAGTCCACGGCCGCCCATCGCGCATGCAACAACCACAAGGCTAGACGAGGGACACGACGGGCGCTCAGCTCGTAGGCCAAGAGGACTGGCACATTATTGTTTCTCCGACGCAAACCAACGAAGCCGTGCGAATGCAGCTCAGAATGCAGCTCAGGCTCGCTCATTTAACGCTTGCACTGGAGAGAACAAATAACTGCTGTCTGTAGAAAACTCGCTTTCAGCTGTTACACACTGGCCCGTGCCGGGCAATATTTTCCTCGTGCTTTGCTTCGTTGCATATCCACACGAGCTATTGCTGTGAAATATGGGGCCTTACTTAACTTAAGTGTGCCCGCTGACCGCCACGCTCGGCGTATGTAACCGAGTGCTGCCGCCCGGCTCATACTCTTCTCCAAGGGAGTAGAAGAAGCGAGCCACTTCAAAGCGACAAAATGCGCATCGACGAGCTTACGATTACCTTTCTTTTAATCATCATGCCACTCTGGCTGGCTCAACAAGGGTCCAACCAAAGGCGACAACTGAGCTGCACGAACGACCGGCACGTCGCAACTAGGACACGCTGAGGGCGGGCGAAATGGCAGCAACACAACACGCAGTGGCGAGCGCAAATGCAATCGAGCAGAGCTCGCCTTGCGAGGGCGAAAAACTATGCTACCACGCCTTATGAATACACGCGGTTGCGCTCGCTCACCTGACCAAGTTCACCGCGCGTGTCTCGTACGGCCGAACGCGAGATAATGGCGTGCAAAAGAGGGTTAACGGAGCAGGAGATCGCAAATCCTGCGCATCACTGCCGAAGCACCAAGTGGGTAGCCCTGAAGAGGGCTGTTGGGTTCTTCAGAGGAGCTGATGCGCTGCTTGCAGACGACGTCGCGCACGCGCGCTGCTTAGCCTCCGAAACCGTAGAGGGTGCGGCCCTGACGCTTGAGGGCATACACAACGTCCATGGCGGTCACGGTCTTGCGCTTGGCGTGCTCAGTGTAGGTGACGGCGTCCCGAATCACGTTCTCGAGGAACACCTTGAGCACACCGCGTGTCTCCTCGTAGATCAGGCCGGAGATACGCTTGACACCGCCACGGCGAGCGAGGCGACGGATGGCAGGCTTGGTGATGCCTTGGATGTTGTCACGCAACACCTTACGATGACGCTTCGCGCCACCCTTGCCGAGCCCCTTGCCGCCCTTGCCACGTCCAGACATCTCGGCTGTTGCTGCTGCTTCGGAGCGAGTCAGGAAAGCGAATGCCGCGTCCTTGCGCCGCGACTGAGCGACGAAGCCGCGCCGCAAAAAAGAGGGCGAGGAGGATGAACGCGCGCCGATTGGCTCCCGGGCAGCGCGGCCTCTCTTCGCGAGTGAGTCGCTGGTTGCTGCACTGAGCCCTGCTTAGGCCACGCACTGAGTTCAAGACAAGTGGCCTCGCAACACAATCGCAGAGTTTACTTTTGTTTTTCTTATGTTGTCTCTTTTTGGGCATTCCACACTGCAACGTAGGCTGATGTTCAACCAGCCTCCCTTCTTATTTTGCTCAACTCGCCAAGGGAAAAACAAACGTGTCAACAATGTTATTGTGGTATGTTGCACGCACTCACTGCTCGTGTCGCGCCCCAGGAACAAGTTTATTGTGTTCTCATAATTGTGATTACTCGTTCTATTCACCGTTAGCTCGGCTACGCTTGCAAGTGCACCCTGGTCATTGCCGCAAAGCACACCGCGCGCACAACTTCAAACTCAGCCACGCCAACACGGTTCGCTTGATCACTAGTCGCAAAACAGGGCGCGCTCATGCTCCGCTCGCCTCAGGCGTTTCAAATTTCGCACGCAGGCACCGCTGACTGGTGCCCACACGACCGTCAAATTTCGTCGCGATAGCTTACGTAGCCTCGCAGATAGCGTCAGCGAAATCAGCCTAAGACGCGCGCGCGAGCCAAATTCAGCATTCTAGGGGACGGAAGAGAGCGAGGGCAGTGCTGGCGGCGCTCCGACCTCCTCCCTCTCCCATCGCGCCCAGCCCGTACGAAGGCAGCTACGCAGGACGCGCGCGCAACCGCTATGCAGTATGCGGAGAGCCGCGCGCATCTCTCCTTTTTCCACTTCAAATTACCACTACATTTGTAATAACAGCGTAAAATTTCCCTTACGCGCTGCTGCTTCGTGAACGTGCTAACGCATTTCCGCTCGCCAGCCACTGCTACAGCGATGCGGCGCTGACAGCACGCGGCTCTAAATTTCAGTCCGGAGCACTGCTCTATACGTGCGGCCGGCCGCCGAGTGGGCATTCTAGCACACGCAGCGACCGACGACATTAGTTCTAGCAGCCATAGAGGCACACCTCGGGACCCGCAAATGCGCGTCGACCGAAAATAAGAAATAAAATGTGAAAAAACGGACGAGGGCTGCCTGCTTTTAAAACTTACGCTACATCAGAATTAAGTAAATGTGCAGCAACGACCGCCTCATCAGCCTAGGTGTGCGAAACACGCGCCGTGGCAATTAGTGCAGGCGAACGTGGCCGCTCGCGCGGAGTCGGCTCACGCGCCCTATACTCGCTTTGTTTGTGTTGTTGTGCTGAGCGCCTGGCGTTCTGTGCGTTTCTGCTACGAAACTTTTAGCACACGCGCTGTCGCAATGAGAACGCGTTGTCCGACAGCGCGCGTCGGGTTTTTTTTCTAAACGAGGAAGCGTCGAACAGAGGGAACGGACGGAATCGTCGAGATTCTCACTACATCCCAATGCCAATGCAGACACTTTGGGTGGCTCTGAGAAGAGCCGTTGGGTGTGGGCTGGGCGGACGAGCGCTCGGTCGCCTACTTGGAGCTGGTGTACTTGGTGACGGCTTTGGTGCCCTCGGACACGGCGTGTTTGGCCAGCTCGCCGGGCAACAGCAGACGCACGGCAGTCTGGATCTCCCGGCTCGTGATGGTCGAGCGCTTGTTGTAGTGAGCCAGACGGGACGACTCCGCGGCGATACGCTCGAAGATGTCGTTCACGAAGCTGTTCATGATAGACATGGCCTTGCTGGAGACTCCAGTGTCCGGGTGCACCTGCTTCAGCACCTTGTAGATATAGATGGAGAAGCTCTCCTTCCTGCGGCGCTTCTTCTTCTTCTTGTCGGTGGCGCGCACGTTCTTCTGCGCCTTGCCGGCCTTCTTCACGGCCTTACCGCTGGGCTGGGGAGGCATCGCACCGTTGTGAGTAGCCGAGCAAACGAGATCGGAATACGCGCGACCGGTCGCGCGCGCCCCGTTTTTATCGCGGGAGGGTGGTGTTCACGCGACCTCGCATATCCGCGCGCGCCATTGGTCCGCGCGGCCTCTCTCCCTTTCCCTCGCGCTTTCCTTTGGGACCGGCGGCGGCGACAGCGGCGAAGGCACTACGAGCACGGCTCAAATCGCTCACAGATCGCGACTGCGTCAGTCGTGCGTTTCTCTGTCTCACTCTACGCATCAGCAGCACCAGCATGTCCGGACGCGGCAAAGGCGGCAAGGCGAAGGGCAAGAGCAAGACGCGTTCCAGCCGCGCGGGTCTCCAGTTCCCCGTGGGCCGTATCCACCGTCTCCTGCGCAAGGGAAACTACGCCGAGCGCGTCGGAGCGGGCGCTCCCGTCTACCTCGCGGCCGTCCTCGAGTACCTGGCTGCCGAAGTGCTCGAGCTCGCTGGCAACGCGGCTCGTGACAACAAGAAGACCAGGATCATCCCCCGCCACCTGCAGCTCGCCATCCGCAACGACGAGGAGCTGAACAAGCTGCTCTCCGGCGTGACGATCGCGCAGGGCGGCGTCTTGCCCAACATCCAAGCTGTGCTTCTCCCAAAGAAGACCGAGAAGAAGGCGTAAGCGAGCAGCTCCCAGCCGCCGGACTACAGTCGCGCTCGTCGCACAACCCAACGGTCCTTGTCAGGACCACCGAAATGCGTGTGACGGCAGGGTTTTGCTTGGCAATCCCGTTCTCTGCGCCCGTTTCCCTCTGTTTGAATTAGCGCAACCGTGCCTGTTGAACTGACGCTGCTGCTAGCTAGCTGGCATGTCAGTGCACGAATGTAGATAGAAAGCGAGCTTCAGGGTGTCCGGGGGCGCACAGGGACGAGCCTCACTGCAAGTAGCGTACGATTCGCGTAGTGGAATGTGATAGGCGATCGGGCCCTTGAAAACAAACAAAAAATGGCCCATATCCGCAACCAGCATGCACTTATGAGCCAGGCAGGTATGCATGAGGAACGTGAACAAACGCATGCATGGCATACCAATACACAAAAGCTTGCACGCAACATCGGCCGCATTAATTTCGTCTTCGTGCGCGGCTTCTTCGCATGAATGCGCGAACCGTTTTGCAACGAACGCGCATTTTGTTTCTTTTTTTTTTTCCTCTCTCTCGTCTTGCTCGAGCGCGCGCAATACTTACCATATGCATCCGAAACGAGGCACCACCTCGCACCGGCAGCTCACCACAGACACACACACAGAGAAAAAATATTGATAATAAAAAATAACAACAAAACAGACAGACCGAGAGGGTACGGTTGGAGTACGTGGTCTCGCGTGCTCCCGTGGCCGAAGCAAACATGTAGGTGGTCCTGAGAAGGACCGTTTTGTGTTGCTTGCCTGACCGAGGCTGCGGCGCAGACAGCGGCCGAACCGAACTTAGGCGCGCTCGCCACGGATGCGCCGGGCCAGCTGGATGTCCTTCGGCATGATGGTAACGCGCTTGGCGTGGATGGCGCACAGGTTGGTGTCCTCGAAGAGACCGACCAGGTAGGCCTCGCTGGCCTCCTGAAGGGCCATCACAGCCGAACTCTGGAATCGGAGGTCGGTCTTGAAATCCTGAGCGATTTCCCTCACCAAGCGCTGGAACGGCAGCTTGCGGATGAGAAGTTCGGTCGACTTCTGGTAGCGGCGAATTTCACGAAGGGCCACGGTCCCAGGCCTGTACCGATGCGGTTTCTTAACCCCACCTGTGGCAGGTGCACTCTTGCGAGCAGCCTTGGTAGCAAGCTGCTTACGCGGAGCCTTCCCACCGGTGCTCTTACGGGCGGTTTGCTTGGTCCTGGCCATGGCGAACGGAGCGAGCGTCCGAAGTCGTCGACTGCCGGAGTGAAAATGACCCCTGCGCCGCGCGCGTCGTGCTTCGCCGCACTACTCTTCTCCTCTCCAACTCACCCGCCGATTGGCCAGCGCCAGCGCAGCCGTCTCGGGCGGTGCGGCGCACGCCGCCGCCGCCGTTCGCCAGGATGCTGGAGGAGGCACGTTTTCGCGCGGGCGCCTTGTTCGCGGCTAAGGAAAGCACATTCGCAGGCGGTTTAATTGAGTTTAAACACGACAGCATGCTGCGCTGTTCTCTTTCGTTTCAGCCAACACCACAATCTCGCTTATACCGCCGCGCGTCGTGAATTGCCAGTGCCGAGTGTGAGACCACACCACTAATCTCGACAGTGGTTAGCGCTCCACGCCCAACGCCATGGGAGCTGTTATCGCGATCTGCGCGCGACGGAGATGGGTGTGCATGTTTAGGCTACATTATTGCTTGTTCACTGCATTGCTTTGATCATGCTGCTGCTCGTTTCACGAACTACAAGTGCGCGCCACGGTGCCTTCTCGAGGGGCAACTACATCGTGGTGTGGCCGCACTCGGCAGCAAACCCTCTCGCATATGCAGACATGCCAGTACCACACTTTCCCGTCCACGCATTGAAGAACGCGAGGCCCGCATTCGCATCGCAAGATTAACGACAAACTTACGTATGGTCTACCAGCACCACTTCAGAGTTACAGAGAAAACGATGTACTTCCGCTCTAAGAGCGAATTTGGAATACAATATTGACAGGTGTTGAACGCGCGTTAGGAGACACGTTAGGAGCATCAACCAACGCTTCGCAGGCGCGACCCCAAGCACGGCTTCCGCGTGCCACGTATTCGGTACACAGTTTTCGCACTTGCAAGGTTTTGACAAACAATCATCAAACGCAACACTTTGCTCTATACAGAGCGTACATTTCGTCAGCTAGCTTTTTCGATTGCATTCCCGCACGCAACTTCGCCACAGGATCGACGGCGTTGTTGTCATGTTATAGCGAAGCTCCAGCTCGGCAGCCGCCGGCAGAAATCTATTTCCTCGCCAACTAACGCACCGAATTTGGTGCGCCTAATTGCGTGTAAAAGAAAACGTTCAAATCGCGCGCCTGCAACAGCGCAATTTTCAACTGATGCCGAGCTCTTCCTCATTTTTTTAATTATTCTCAGTGATTGTGGAAAACTGTGAAATGGAAGAGAGGAAAAAAAAAAAGAGCAGTTCAAGTGTGCGCTTTAAAGCTCCGTCGCGCAGCAATGGAACCGGATTTGGAAATTCTGTTAATTGCACAAGGCGATATGTATAAAGGGAACACAATTTATACGCCTCGATAAGATATACCATTCATGCGTGAGTATGACTTTTACAATACCTTCATAGACATGAGAGGCGTTTTCGATGGGATGAAAATTTTTAGACAGAACTTGCGTTAGTTGTTGTGTGCAATTCACACGATCGCGGTACCGATTTGTATTGTTGAGATATGAAACTTTGTACTTCTTAACCTGCCAGTACTCGTGCATTATGGAAGGAAAAAAAGAAACGTCACCGCACCACCACACGTTTTTCTCACATGCAACAAGCTTCGTTTACATGGCTGCATTAGTTCTCTCGTGACAACCCGTTGTTTTCTCTTGGGTGTGTTCCGATGCATTACTTGGAGTTCACCTCCGAGCTACACGCACGACCCGTATGACCTCATTGCGCACTGTGTACGCCTTGCTTCGTCCTCGGCTATTCCCTTTGCACGCACATGCCAGTGAGTTCACAGTAGCAATCCATACATAAACAAGAGAAAAGAAATAACCAAAAGTGCCGAGTTTCTTCAAAGTAAGCGGCCCGTACATTTTCTCCGGCTGCTCCTTCCCCATTTGTTTACCTGTTGAGCCATCATCTCGCTTTGCTATACGTCAAGGCCATAGGCGCACACATTTCCCGGCGGCTTCGTGGGAGAAATGTAAAATAATTGGCGCGAGCTTGGCTTTCATTAAACGCAACACGAATGCGAAATCCGTGCGATGGCGACGGCCGGCGCGTGTCAGTTTCTCTTACCTTCGCGTGCCAATACATGCGACATGAGTGAGGGAGCAGCCGGTTCAAATTCGGAATCTTTCTGTACAGCAGCTTTCACATTTACGATTTTCCAGGGATGCAGCGGCAAGAGGTAGTCTTGTGCACTTTGGCGCTTCCACGCAATGACATTACGCAACCGCCTTACAGCGCATAAATACGCGTGGCACAAACTGCCAAAAGGACAAATGTTCACACGTAGGACAGGAGGCTCCATCTGGCGGCGAAGAGTTCGACAAATACGCGATGCACCGCTCAAATCGCCAAGCGGGCGGCCGCTCGTCTCCCGCTTGGCATGCACAAATACGTTGCTCGAAAAAGTTTGTTTTCTTTAAACGCAGCGCATGTCCAGCGCCCGCTTCCTTACCGATCTAAGTATATGGCGCGAACAAGGTCGCCCAGCATCACCTACGCGCACGCATGACGAAAGAGCGAGTCGTATACAAATAACGAGAGAAAATGAGCCTGCACTGTGAAAGCATATTTCTGTCTAGGCAAGCACACTTCACCGCTCTGCTCCTGTATTTTATTTTCCTCTTGTTTTGGGCGACTCGGGGGTGCATTGGCTTGCAAGAACCACATTGACCTCGAACCAACTGCTTATCACCTATAGCGCGCGCATAAGAAATCCCCCTGTGCACGAGTATTACAGACAACAGCACCAATGAAAACAGCACGCCCCTCGGTGTCTACCGCGCGCACCCTCGTCCACTTGAATACAACGCAGTGAGCCCGGTTCTAGCGACAGCTACCTAGCTAATCTCCTCACCTTTCCATTCATTTGCGTCGCTCAAAAGAGTTACGCAATTGTGAATCGCACGGTGGCAGTCCACGGCCGCCCATCGCGCATGCAACAACCACAAGGCTAGACGAGGGACACGACGGGCGCTCAGCTCGTAGGCCAAGAGGACTGGCACATTATTGTTTCTCCGACGCAAACCAACGAAGCCGTGCGAATGCAGCTCAGAATGCAGCTCAGGCTCGCTCATTTAACGCTTGCACTGGAGAGAACAAATAACTGCTGTCTGTAGAAAACTCGCTTTCAGCTGTTACACACTGGCCCGTGCCGGGCAATATTTTCCTCGTGCTTTGCTTCGTTGCATATCCACACGAGCTATTGCTGTGAAATATGGGGCCTTACTTAACTTAAGTGTGCCCGCTGACCGCCACGCTCGGCGTATGTAACCGAGTGCTGCCGCCCGGCTCATACTCTTCTCCAAGGGAGTAGAAGAAGCGAGCCACTTCAAAGCGACAAAATGCGCATCGACGAGCTTACGATTACCTTTCTTTTAATCATCATGCCACTCTGGCTGGCTCAACAAGGGTCCAACCAAAGGCGACAACTGAGCTGCACGAACGACCGGCACGTCGCAACTAGGACACGCTGAGGGCGGGCGAAATGGCAGCAACACAACACGCAGTGGCGAGCGCAAATGCAATCGAGCAGAGCTCGCCTTGCGAGGGCGAAAAACTATGCTACCACGCCTTATGAATACACGCGGTTGCGCTCGCTCACCTGACCAAGTTCACCGCGCGTGTCTCGTACGGCCGAACGCGAGATAATGGCGTGCAAAAGAGGGTTAACGGAGCAGGAGATCGCAAATCCTGCGCATCACTGCCGAAGCACCAAGTGGGTAGCCCTGAAGAGGGCTGTTGGGTTCTTCAGAGGAGCTGATGCGCTGCTTGCAGACGACGTCGCGCACGCGCGCTGCTTAGCCTCCGAAACCGTAGAGGGTGCGGCCCTGACGCTTGAGGGCATACACAACGTCCATGGCGGTCACGGTCTTGCGCTTGGCGTGCTCAGTGTAGGTGACGGCGTCCCGAATCACGTTCTCGAGGAACACCTTGAGCACACCGCGTGTCTCCTCGTAGATCAGGCCGGAGATACGCTTGACACCGCCACGGCGAGCGAGGCGACGGATGGCAGGCTTGGTGATGCCTTGGATGTTGTCACGCAACACCTTACGATGACGCTTCGCGCCACCCTTGCCGAGCCCCTTGCCGCCCTTGCCACGTCCAGACATCTCGGCTGTTGCTGCTGCTTCGGAGCGAGTCAGGAAAGCGAATGCCGCGTCCTTGCGCCGCGACTGAGCGACGAAGCCGCGCCGCAAAAAAGAGGGCGAGGAGGATGAACGCGCGCCGATTGGCTCCCGGGCAGCGCGGCCTCTCTTCGCGAGTGAGTCGCTGGTTGCTGCACTGAGCCCTGCTTAGGCCACGCACTGAGTTCAAGACAAGTGGCCTCGCAACACAATCGCAGAGTTTACTTTTGTTTTTCTTATGTTGTCTCTTTTTGGGCATTCCACACTGCAACGTAGGCTGATGTTCAACCAGCCTCCCTTCTTATTTTGCTCAACTCGCCAAGGGAAAAACAAACGTGTCAACAATGTTATTGTGGTATGTTGCACGCACTCACTGCTCGTGTCGCGCCCCAGGAACAAGTTTATTGTGTTCTCATAATTGTGATTACTCGTTCTATTCACCGTTAGCTCGGCTACGCTTGCAAGTGCACCCTGGTCATTGCCGCAAAGCACACCGCGCGCACAACTTCAAACTCAGCCACGCCAACACGGTTCGCTTGATCACTAGTCGCAAAACAGGGCGCGCTCATGCTCCGCTCGCCTCAGGCGTTTCAAATTTCGCACGCAGGCACCGCTGACTGGTGCCCACACGACCGTCAAATTTCGTCGCGATAGCTTACGTAGCCTCGCAGATAGCGTCAGCGAAATCAGCCTAAGACGCGCGCGCGAGCCAAATTCAGCATTCTAGGGGACGGAAGAGAGCGAGGGCAGTGCTGGCGGCGCTCCGACCTCCTCCCTCTCCCATCGCGCCCAGCCCGTACGAAGGCAGCTACGCAGGACGCGCGCGCAACCGCTATGCAGTATGCGGAGAGCCGCGCGCATCTCTCCTTTTTCCACTTCAAATTACCACTACATTTGTAATAACAGCGTAAAATTTCCCTTACGCGCTGCTGCTTCGTGAACGTGCTAACGCATTTCCGCTCGCCAGCCACTGCTACAGCGATGCGGCGCTGACAGCACGCGGCTCTAAATTTCAGTCCGGAGCACTGCTCTATACGTGCGGCCGGCCGCCGAGTGGGCATTCTAGCACACGCAGCGACCGACGACATTAGTTCTAGCAGCCATAGAGGCACACCTCGGGACCCGCAAATGCGCGTCGACCGAAAATAAGAAATAAAATGTGAAAAAACGGACGAGGGCTGCCTGCTTTTAAAACTTACGCTACATCAGAATTAAGTAAATGTGCAGCAACGACCGCCTCATCAGCCTAGGTGTGCGAAACACGCGCCGTGGCAATTAGTGCAGGCGAACGTGGCCGCTCGCGCGGAGTCGGCTCACGCGCCCTATACTCGCTTTGTTTGTGTTGTTGTGCTGAGCGCCTGGCGTTCTGTGCGTTTCTGCTACGAAACTTTTAGCACACGCGCTGTCGCAATGAGAACGCGTTGTCCGACAGCGCGCGTCGGGTTTTTTTTCTAAACGAGGAAGCGTCGAACAGAGGGAACGGACGGAATCGTCGAGATTCTCACTACATCCCAATGCCAATGCAGACACTTTGGGTGGCTCTGAGAAGAGCCGTTGGGTGTGGGCTGGGCGGACGAGCGCTCGGTCGCCTACTTGGAGCTGGTGTACTTGGTGACGGCTTTGGTGCCCTCGGACACGGCGTGTTTGGCCAGCTCGCCGGGCAACAGCAGACGCACGGCAGTCTGGATCTCCCGGCTCGTGATGGTCGAGCGCTTGTTGTAGTGAGCCAGACGGGACGACTCCGCGGCGATACGCTCGAAGATGTCGTTCACGAAGCTGTTCATGATAGACATGGCCTTGCTGGAGACTCCAGTGTCCGGGTGCACCTGCTTCAGCACCTTGTAGATATAGATGGAGAAGCTCTCCTTCCTGCGGCGCTTCTTCTTCTTCTTGTCGGTGGCGCGCACGTTCTTCTGCGCCTTGCCGGCCTTCTTCACGGCCTTACCGCTGGGCTGGGGAGGCATCGCACCGTTGTGAGTAGCCGAGCAAACGAGATCGGAATACGCGCGACCGGTCGCGCGCGCCCCGTTTTTATCGCGGGAGGGTGGTGTTCACGCGACCTCGCATATCCGCGCGCGCCATTGGTCCGCGCGGCCTCTCTCCCTTTCCCTCGCGCTTTCCTTTGGGACCGGCGGCGGCGACAGCGGCGAAGGCACTACGAGCACGGCTCAAATCGCTCACAGATCGCGACTGCGTCAGTCGTGCGTTTCTCTGTCTCACTCTACGCATCAGCAGCACCAGCATGTCCGGACGCGGCAAAGGCGGCAAGGCGAAGGGCAAGAGCAAGACGCGTTCCAGCCGCGCGGGTCTCCAGTTCCCCGTGGGCCGTATCCACCGTCTCCTGCGCAAGGGAAACTACGCCGAGCGCGTCGGAGCGGGCGCTCCCGTCTACCTCGCGGCCGTCCTCGAGTACCTGGCTGCCGAAGTGCTCGAGCTCGCTGGCAACGCGGCTCGTGACAACAAGAAGACCAGGATCATCCCCCGCCACCTGCAGCTCGCCATCCGCAACGACGAGGAGCTGAACAAGCTGCTCTCCGGCGTGACGATCGCGCAGGGCGGCGTCTTGCCCAACATCCAAGCTGTGCTTCTCCCAAAGAAGACCGAGAAGAAGGCGTAAGCGAGCAGCTCCCAGCCGCCGGACTACAGTCGCGCTCGTCGCACAACCCAACGGTCCTTGTCAGGACCACCGAAATGCGTGTGACGGCAGGGTTTTGCTTGGCAATCCCGTTCTCTGCGCCCGTTTCCCTCTGTTTGAATTAGCGCAACCGTGCCTGTTGAACTGACGCTGCTGCTAGCTAGCTGGCATGTCAGTGCACGAATGTAGATAGAAAGCGAGCTTCAGGGTGTCCGGGGGCGCACAGGGACGAGCCTCACTGCAAGTAGCGTACGATTCGCGTAGTGGAATGTGATAGGCGATCGGGCCCTTGAAAACAAACAAAAAATGGCCCATATCCGCAACCAGCATGCACTTATGAGCCAGGCAGGTATGCATGAGGAACGTGAACAAACGCATGCATGGCATACCAATACACAAAAGCTTGCACGCAACATCGGCCGCATTAATTTCGTCTTCGTGCGCGGCTTCTTCGCATGAATGCGCGAACCGTTTTGCAACGAACGCGCATTTTGTTTCTTTTTTTTTTTCCTCTCTCTCGTCTTGCTCGAGCGCGCGCAATACTTACCATATGCATCCGAAACGAGGCACCACCTCGCACCGGCAGCTCACCACAGACACACACACAGAGAAAAAATATTGATAATAAAAAATAACAACAAAACAGACAGACCGAGAGGGTACGGTTGGAGTACGTGGTCTCGCGTGCTCCCGTGGCCGAAGCAAACATGTAGGTGGTCCTGAGAAGGACCGTTTTGTGTTGCTTGCCTGACCGAGGCTGCGGCGCAGACAGCGGCCGAACCGAACTTAGGCGCGCTCGCCACGGATGCGCCGGGCCAGCTGGATGTCCTTCGGCATGATGGTAACGCGCTTGGCGTGGATGGCGCACAGGTTGGTGTCCTCGAAGAGACCGACCAGGTAGGCCTCGCTGGCCTCCTGAAGGGCCATCACAGCCGAACTCTGGAATCGGAGGTCGGTCTTGAAATCCTGAGCGATTTCCCTCACCAAGCGCTGGAACGGCAGCTTGCGGATGAGAAGTTCGGTCGACTTCTGGTAGCGGCGAATTTCACGAAGGGCCACGGTCCCAGGCCTGTACCGATGCGGTTTCTTAACCCCACCTGTGGCAGGTGCACTCTTGCGAGCAGCCTTGGTAGCAAGCTGCTTACGCGGAGCCTTCCCACCGGTGCTCTTACGGGCGGTTTGCTTGGTCCTGGCCATGGCGAACGGAGCGAGCGTCCGAAGTCGTCGACTGCCGGAGTGAAAATGACCCCTGCGCCGCGCGCGTCGTGCTTCGCCGCACTACTCTTCTCCTCTCCAACTCACCCGCCGATTGGCCAGCGCCAGCGCAGCCGTCTCGGGCGGTGCGGCGCACGCCGCCGCCGCCGTTCGCCAGGATGCTGGAGGAGGCACGTTTTCGCGCGGGCGCCTTGTTCGCGGCTAAGGAAAGCACATTCGCAGGCGGTTTAATTGAGTTTAAACACGACAGCATGCTGCGCTGTTCTCTTTCGTTTCAGCCAACACCACAATCTCGCTTATACCGCCGCGCGTCGTGAATTGCCAGTGCCGAGTGTGAGACCACACCACTAATCTCGACAGTGGTTAGCGCTCCACGCCCAACGCCATGGGAGCTGTTATCGCGATCTGCGCGCGACGGAGATGGGTGTGCATGTTTAGGCTACATTATTGCTTGTTCACTGCATTGCTTTGATCATGCTGCTGCTCGTTTCACGAACTACAAGTGCGCGCCACGGTGCCTTCTCGAGGGGCAACTACATCGTGGTGTGGCCGCACTCGGCAGCAAACCCTCTCGCATATGCAGACATGCCAGTACCACACTTTCCCGTCCACGCATTGAAGAACGCGAGGCCCGCATTCGCATCGCAAGATTAACGACAAACTTACGTATGGTCTACCAGCACCACTTCAGAGTTACAGAGAAAACGATGTACTTCCGCTCTAAGAGCGAATTTGGAATACAATATTGACAGGTGTTGAACGCGCGTTAGGAGACACGTTAGGAGCATCAACCAACGCTTCGCAGGCGCGACCCCAAGCACGGCTTCCGCGTGCCACGTATTCGGTACACAGTTTTCGCACTTGCAAGGTTTTGACAAACAATCATCAAACGCAACACTTTGCTCTATACAGAGCGTACATTTCGTCAGCTAGCTTTTTCGATTGCATTCCCGCACGCAACTTCGCCACAGGATCGACGGCGTTGTTGTCATGTTATAGCGAAGCTCCAGCTCGGCAGCCGCCGGCAGAAATCTATTTCCTCGCCAACTAACGCACCGAATTTGGTGCGCCTAATTGCGTGTAAAAGAAAACGTTCAAATCGCGCGCCTGCAACAGCGCAATTTTCAACTGATGCCGAGCTCTTCCTCATTTTTTTAATTATTCTCAGTGATTGTGGAAAACTGTGAAATGGAAGAGAGGAAAAAAAAAAAGAGCAGTTCAAGTGTGCGCTTTAAAGCTCCGTCGCGCAGCAATGGAACCGGATTTGGAAATTCTGTTAATTGCACAAGGCGATATGTATAAAGGGAACACAATTTATACGCCTCGATAAGATATACCATTCATGCGTGAGTATGACTTTTACAATACCTTCATAGACATGAGAGGCGTTTTCGATGGGATGAAAATTTTTAGACAGAACTTGCGTTAGTTGTTGTGTGCAATTCACACGATCGCGGTACCGATTTGTATTGTTGAGATATGAAACTTTGTACTTCTTAACCTGCCAGTACTCGTGCATTATGGAAGGAAAAAAAGAAACGTCACCGCACCACCACACGTTTTTCTCACATGCAACAAGCTTCGTTTACATGGCTGCATTAGTTCTCTCGTGACAACCCGTTGTTTTCTCTTGGGTGTGTTCCGATGCATTACTTGGAGTTCACCTCCGAGCTACACGCACGACCCGTATGACCTCATTGCGCACTGTGTACGCCTTGCTTCGTCCTCGGCTATTCCCTTTGCACGCACATGCCAGTGAGTTCACAGTAGCAATCCATACATAAACAAGAGAAAAGAAATAACCAAAAGTGCCGAGTTTCTTCAAAGTAAGCGGCCCGTACATTTTCTCCGGCTGCTCCTTCCCCATTTGTTTACCTGTTGAGCCATCATCTCGCTTTGCTATACGTCAAGGCCATAGGCGCACACATTTCCCGGCGGCTTCGTGGGAGAAATGTAAAATAATTGGCGCGAGCTTGGCTTTCATTAAACGCAACACGAATGCGAAATCCGTGCGATGGCGACGGCCGGCGCGTGTCAGTTTCTCTTACCTTCGCGTGCCAATACATGCGACATGAGTGAGGGAGCAGCCGGTTCAAATTCGGAATCTTTCTGTACAGCAGCTTTCACATTTACGATTTTCCAGGGATGCAGCGGCAAGAGGTAGTCTTGTGCACTTTGGCGCTTCCACGCAATGACATTACGCAACCGCCTTACAGCGCATAAATACGCGTGGCACAAACTGCCAAAAGGACAAATGTTCACACGTAGGACAGGAGGCTCCATCTGGCGGCGAAGAGTTCGACAAATACGCGATGCACCGCTCAAATCGCCAAGCGGGCGGCCGCTCGTCTCCCGCTTGGCATGCACAAATACGTTGCTCGAAAAAGTTTGTTTTCTTTAAACGCAGCGCATGTCCAGCGCCCGCTTCCTTACCGATCTAAGTATATGGCGCGAACAAGGTCGCCCAGCATCACCTACGCGCACGCATGACGAAAGAGCGAGTCGTATACAAATAACGAGAGAAAATGAGCCTGCACTGTGAAAGCATATTTCTGTCTAGGCAAGCACACTTCACCGCTCTGCTCCTGTATTTTATTTTCCTCTTGTTTTGGGCGACTCGGGGGTGCATTGGCTTGCAAGAACCACATTGACCTCGAACCAACTGCTTATCACCTATAGCGCGCGCATAAGAAATCCCCCTGTGCACGAGTATTACAGACAACAGCACCAATGAAAACAGCACGCCCCTCGGTGTCTACCGCGCGCACCCTCGTCCACTTGAATACAACGCAGTGAGCCCGGTTCTAGCGACAGCTACCTAGCTAATCTCCTCACCTTTCCATTCATTTGCGTCGCTCAAAAGAGTTACGCAATTGTGAATCGCACGGTGGCAGTCCACGGCCGCCCATCGCGCATCGCAACAACCACAAGGCTAGACGAGGGACACGACGGGCGCTCAGCTCGTAGGCCAAGAGGACTGGCACATTATTGTTTCTCCGACGCAAACCAACGAAGCCGTGCGAATGCAGCTCAGAATGCAGCTCAGGCTCGCTCATTTAACGCTTGCACTGGAGAGAACAAATAACTGCTGTCTGTAGAAAACTCGCTTTCAGCTGTTACACACTGGCCCGTGCCGGGCAATATTTTCCTCGTGCTTTGCTTCGTTGCATATCCACACGAGCTATTGCTGTGAAATATGGGGCCTTACTTAACTTAAGTGTGCCCGCTGACCGCCACGCTCGGCGTATGTAACCGAGTGCTGCCGCCCGGCTCATACTCTTCTCCAAGGGAGTAGAAGAAGCGAGCCACTTCAAAGCGACAAAATGCGCATCGACGAGCTTACGATTACCTTTCTTTTAATCATCATGCCACTCTGGCTGGCTCAACAAGGGTCCAACCAAAGGCGACAACTGAGCTGCACGAACGACCGGCACGTCGCAACTAGGACACGCTGAGGGCGGGCGAAATGGCAGCAACACAACACGCAGTGGCGAGCGCAAATGCAATCGAGCAGAGCTCGCCTTGCGAGGGCGAAAAACTATGCTACCACGCCTTATGAATACACGCGGTTGCGCTCGCTCACCTGACCAAGTTCACCGCGCGTGTCTCGTACGGCCGAACGCGAGATAATGGCGTGCAAAAGAGGGTTAACGGAGCAGGAGATCGCAAATCCTGCGCATCACTGCCGAAGCACCAAGTGGGTAGCCCTGAAGAGGGCTGTTGGGTTCTTCAGAGGAGCTGATGCGCTGCTTGCAGACGACGTCGCGCACGCGCGCTGCTTAGCCTCCGAAACCGTAGAGGGTGCGGCCCTGACGCTTGAGGGCATACACAACGTCCATGGCGGTCACGGTCTTGCGCTTGGCGTGCTCAGTGTAGGTGACGGCGTCCCGAATCACGTTCTCGAGGAACACCTTGAGCACACCGCGTGTCTCCTCGTAGATCAGGCCGGAGATACGCTTGACACCGCCACGGCGAGCGAGGCGACGGATGGCAGGCTTGGTGATGCCTTGGATGTTGTCACGCAACACCTTACGATGACGCTTCGCGCCACCCTTGCCGAGCCCCTTGCCGCCCTTGCCACGTCCAGACATCTCGGCTGTTGCTGCTGCTTCGGAGCGAGTCAGGAAAGCGAATGCCGCGTCCTTGCGCCGCGACTGAGCGACGAAGCCGCGCCGCAAAAAAGAGGGCGAGGAGGATGAACGCGCGCCGATTGGCTCCCGGGCAGCGCGGCCTCTCTTCGCGAGTGAGTCGCTGGTTGCTGCACTGAGCCCTGCTTAGGCCACGCACTGAGTTCAAGACAAGTGGCCTCGCAACACAATCGCAGAGTTTACTTTTGTTTTTCTTATGTTGTCTCTTTTTGGGCATTCCACACTGCAACGTAGGCTGATGTTCAACCAGCCTCCCTTCTTATTTTGCTCAACTCGCCAAGGGAAAAACAAACGTGTCAACAATGTTATTGTGGTATGTTGCACGCACTCACTGCTCGTGTCGCGCCCCAGGAACAAGTTTATTGTGTTCTCATAATTGTGATTACTCGTTCTATTCACCGTTAGCTCGGCTACGCTTGCAAGTGCACCCTGGTCATTGCCGCAAAGCACACCGCGCGCACAACTTCAAACTCAGCCACGCCAACACGGTTCGCTTGATCACTAGTCGCAAAACAGGGCGCGCTCATGCTCCGCTCGCCTCAGGCGTTTCAAATTTCGCACGCAGGCACCGCTGACTGGTGCCCACACGACCGTCAAATTTCGTCGCGATAGCTTACGTAGCCTCGCAGATAGCGTCAGCGAAATCAGCCTAAGACGCGCGCGCGAGCCAAATTCAGCATTCTAGGGGACGGAAGAGAGCGAGGGCAGTGCTGGCGGCGCTCCGACCTCCTCCCTCTCCCATCGCGCCCAGCCCGTACGAAGGCAGCTACGCAGGACGCGCGCGCAACCGCTATGCAGTATGCGGAGAGCCGCGCGCATCTCTCCTTTTTCCACTTCAAATTACCACTACATTTGTAATAACAGCGTAAAATTTCCCTTACGCGCTGCTGCTTCGTGAACGTGCTAACGCATTTCCGCTCGCCAGCCACTGCTACAGCGATGCGGCGCTGACAGCACGCGGCTCTAAATTTCAGTCCGGAGCACTGCTCTATACGTGCGGCCGGCCGCCGAGTGGGCATTCTAGCACACGCAGCGACCGACGACATTAGTTCTAGCAGCCATAGAGGCACACCTCGGGACCCGCAAATGCGCGTCGACCGAAAATAAGAAATAAAATGTGAAAAAACGGACGAGGGCTGCCTGCTTTTAAAACTTACGCTACATCAGAATTAAGTAAATGTGCAGCAACGACCGCCTCATCAGCCTAGGTGTGCGAAACACGCGCCGTGGCAATTAGTGCAGGCGAACGTGGCCGCTCGCGCGGAGTCGGCTCACGCGCCCTATACTCGCTTTGTTTGTGTTGTTGTGCTGAGCGCCTGGCGTTCTGTGCGTTTCTGCTACGAAACTTTTAGCACACGCGCTGTCGCAATGAGAACGCGTTGTCCGACAGCGCGCGTCGGGTTTTTTTTCTAAACGAGGAAGCGTCGAACAGAGGGAACGGACGGAATCGTCGAGATTCTCACTACATCCCAATGCCAATGCAGACACTTTGGGTGGCTCTGAGAAGAGCCGTTGGGTGTGGGCTGGGCGGACGAGCGCTCGGTCGCCTACTTGGAGCTGGTGTACTTGGTGACGGCTTTGGTGCCCTCGGACACGGCGTGTTTGGCCAGCTCGCCGGGCAACAGCAGACGCACGGCAGTCTGGATCTCCCGGCTCGTGATGGTCGAGCGCTTGTTGTAGTGAGCCAGACGGGACGACTCCGCGGCGATACGCTCGAAGATGTCGTTCACGAAGCTGTTCATGATAGACATGGCCTTGCTGGAGACTCCAGTGTCCGGGTGCACCTGCTTCAGCACCTTGTAGATATAGATGGAGAAGCTCTCCTTCCTGCGGCGCTTCTTCTTCTTCTTGTCGGTGGCGCGCACGTTCTTCTGCGCCTTGCCGGCCTTCTTCACGGCCTTACCGCTGGGCTGGGGAGGCATCGCACCGTTGTGAGTAGCCGAGCAAACGAGATCGGAATACGCGCGACCGGTCGCGCGCGCCCCGTTTTTATCGCGGGAGGGTGGTGTTCACGCGACCTCGCATATCCGCGCGCGCCATTGGTCCGCGCGGCCTCTCTCCCTTTCCCTCGCGCTTTCCTTTGGGACCGGCGGCGGCGACAGCGGCGAAGGCACTACGAGCACGGCTCAAATCGCTCACAGATCGCGACTGCGTCAGTCGTGCGTTTCTCTGTCTCACTCTACGCATCAGCAGCACCAGCATGTCCGGACGCGGCAAAGGCGGCAAGGCGAAGGGCAAGAGCAAGACGCGTTCCAGCCGCGCGGGTCTCCAGTTCCCCGTGGGCCGTATCCACCGTCTCCTGCGCAAGGGAAACTACGCCGAGCGCGTCGGAGCGGGCGCTCCCGTCTACCTCGCGGCCGTCCTCGAGTACCTGGCTGCCGAAGTGCTCGAGCTCGCTGGCAACGCGGCTCGTGACAACAAGAAGACCAGGATCATCCCCCGCCACCTGCAGCTCGCCATCCGCAACGACGAGGAGCTGAACAAGCTGCTCTCCGGCGTGACGATCGCGCAGGGCGGCGTCTTGCCCAACATCCAAGCTGTGCTTCTCCCAAAGAAGACCGAGAAGAAGGCGTAAGCGAGCAGCTCCCAGCCGCCGGACTACAGTCGCGCTCGTCGCACAACCCAACGGTCCTTGTCAGGACCACCGAAATGCGTGTGACGGCAGGGTTTTGCTTGGCAATCCCGTTCTCTGCGCCCGTTTCCCTCTGTTTGAATTAGCGCAACCGTGCCTGTTGAACTGACGCTGCTGCTAGCTAGCTGGCATGTCAGTGCACGAATGTAGATAGAAAGCGAGCTTCAGGGTGTCCGGGGGCGCACAGGGACGAGCCTCACTGCAAGTAGCGTACGATTCGCGTAGTGGAATGTGATAGGCGATCGGGCCCTTGAAAACAAACAAAAAATGGCCCATATCCGCAACCAGCATGCACTTATGAGCCAGGCAGGTATGCATGAGGAACGTGAACAAACGCATGCATGGCATACCAATACACAAAAGCTTGCACGCAACATCGGCCGCATTAATTTCGTCTTCGTGCGCGGCTTCTTCGCATGAATGCGCGAACCGTTTTGCAACGAACGCGCATTTTGTTTCTTTTTTTTTTTCCTCTCTCTCGTCTTGCTCGAGCGCGCGCAATACTTACCATATGCATCCGAAACGAGGCACCACCTCGCACCGGCAGCTCACCACAGACACACACACAGAGAAAAAATATTGATAATAAAAAATAACAACAAAACAGACAGACCGAGAGGGTACGGTTGGAGTACGTGGTCTCGCGTGCTCCCGTGGCCGAAGCAAACATGTAGGTGGTCCTGAGAAGGACCGTTTTGTGTTGCTTGCCTGACCGAGGCTGCGGCGCAGACAGCGGCCGAACCGAACTTAGGCGCGCTCGCCACGGATGCGCCGGGCCAGCTGGATGTCCTTCGGCATGATGGTAACGCGCTTGGCGTGGATGGCGCACAGGTTGGTGTCCTCGAAGAGACCGACCAGGTAGGCCTCGCTGGCCTCCTGAAGGGCCATCACAGCCGAACTCTGGAATCGGAGGTCGGTCTTGAAATCCTGAGCGATTTCCCTCACCAAGCGCTGGAACGGCAGCTTGCGGATGAGAAGTTCGGTCGACTTCTGGTAGCGGCGAATTTCACGAAGGGCCACGGTCCCAGGCCTGTACCGATGCGGTTTCTTAACCCCACCTGTGGCAGGTGCACTCTTGCGAGCAGCCTTGGTAGCAAGCTGCTTACGCGGAGCCTTCCCACCGGTGCTCTTACGGGCGGTTTGCTTGGTCCTGGCCATGGCGAACGGAGCGAGCGTCCGAAGTCGTCGACTGCCGGAGTGAAAATGACCCCTGCGCCGCGCGCGTCGTGCTTCGCCGCACTACTCTTCTCCTCTCCAACTCACCCGCCGATTGGCCAGCGCCAGCGCAGCCGTCTCGGGCGGTGCGGCGCACGCCGCCGCCGCCGTTCGCCAGGATGCTGGAGGAGGCACGTTTTCGCGCGGGCGCCTTGTTCGCGGCTAAGGAAAGCACATTCGCAGGCGGTTTAATTGAGTTTAAACACGACAGCATGCTGCGCTGTTCTCTTTCGTTTCAGCCAACACCACAATCTCGCTTATACCGCCGCGCGTCGTGAATTGCCAGTGCCGAGTGTGAGACCACACCACTAATCTCGACAGTGGTTAGCGCTCCACGCCCAACGCCATGGGAGCTGTTATCGCGATCTGCGCGCGACGGAGATGGGTGTGCATGTTTAGGCTACATTATTGCTTGTTCACTGCATTGCTTTGATCATGCTGCTGCTCGTTTCACGAACTACAAGTGCGCGCCACGGTGCCTTCTCGAGGGGCAACTACATCGTGGTGTGGCCGCACTCGGCAGCAAACCCTCTCGCATATGCAGACATGCCAGTACCACACTTTCCCGTCCACGCATTGAAGAACGCGAGGCCCGCATTCGCATCGCAAGATTAACGACAAACTTACGTATGGTCTACCAGCACCACTTCAGAGTTACAGAGAAAACGATGTACTTCCGCTCTAAGAGCGAATTTGGAATACAATATTGACAGGTGTTGAACGCGCGTTAGGAGACACGTTAGGAGCATCAACCAACGCTTCGCAGGCGCGACCCCAAGCACGGCTTCCGCGTGCCACGTATTCGGTACACAGTTTTCGCACTTGCAAGGTTTTGACAAACAATCATCAAACGCAACACTTTGCTCTATACAGAGCGTACATTTCGTCAGCTAGCTTTTTCGATTGCATTCCCGCACGCAACTTCGCCACAGGATCGACGGCGTTGTTGTCATGTTATAGCGAAGCTCCAGCTCGGCAGCCGCCGGCAGAAATCTATTTCCTCGCCAACTAACGCACCGAATTTGGTGCGCCTAATTGCGTGTAAAAGAAAACGTTCAAATCGCGCGCCTGCAACAGCGCAATTTTCAACTGATGCCGAGCTCTTCCTCATTTTTTTAATTATTCTCAGTGATTGTGGAAAACTGTGAAATGGAAGAGAGGAAAAAAAAAAAGAGCAGTTCAAGTGTGCGCTTTAAAGCTCCGTCGCGCAGCAATGGAACCGGATTTGGAAATTCTGTTAATTGCACAAGGCGATATGTATAAAGGGAACACAATTTATACGCCTCGATAAGATATACCATTCATGCGTGAGTATGACTTTTACAATACCTTCATAGACATGAGAGGCGTTTTCGATGGGATGAAAATTTTTAGACAGAACTTGCGTTAGTTGTTGTGTGCAATTCACACGATCGCGGTACCGATTTGTATTGTTGAGATATGAAACTTTGTACTTCTTAACCTGCCAGTACTCGTGCATTATGGAAGGAAAAAAAGAAACGTCACCGCACCACCACACGTTTTTCTCACATGCAACAAGCTTCGTTTACATGGCTGCATTAGTTCTCTCGTGACAACCCGTTGTTTTCTCTTGGGTGTGTTCCGATGCATTACTTGGAGTTCACCTCCGAGCTACACGCACGACCCGTATGACCTCATTGCGCACTGTGTACGCCTTGCTTCGTCCTCGGCTATTCCCTTTGCACGCACATGCCAGTGAGTTCACAGTAGCAATCCATACATAAACAAGAGAAAAGAAATAACCAAAAGTGCCGAGTTTCTTCAAAGTAAGCGGCCCGTACATTTTCTCCGGCTGCTCCTTCCCCATTTGTTTACCTGTTGAGCCATCATCTCGCTTTGCTATACGTCAAGGCCATAGGCGCACACATTTCCCGGCGGCTTCGTGGGAGAAATGTAAAATAATTGGCGCGAGCTTGGCTTTCATTAAACGCAACACGAATGCGAAATCCGTGCGATGGCGACGGCCGGCGCGTGTCAGTTTCTCTTACCTTCGCGTGCCAATACATGCGACATGAGTGAGGGAGCAGCCGGTTCAAATTCGGAATCTTTCTGTACAGCAGCTTTCACATTTACGATTTTCCAGGGATGCAGCGGCAAGAGGTAGTCTTGTGCACTTTGGCGCTTCCACGCAATGACATTACGCAACCGCCTTACAGCGCATAAATACGCGTGGCACAAACTGCCAAAAGGACAAATGTTCACACGTAGGACAGGAGGCTCCATCTGGCGGCGAAGAGTTCGACAAATACGCGATGCACCGCTCAAATCGCCAAGCGGGCGGCCGCTCGTCTCCCGCTTGGCATGCACAAATACGTTGCTCGAAAAAGTTTGTTTTCTTTAAACGCAGCGCATGTCCAGCGCCCGCTTCCTTACCGATCTAAGTATATGGCGCGAACAAGGTCGCCCAGCATCACCTACGCGCACGCATGACGAAAGAGCGAGTCGTATACAAATAACGAGAGAAAATGAGCCTGCACTGTGAAAGCATATTTCTGTCTAGGCAAGCACACTTCACCGCTCTGCTCCTGTATTTTATTTTCCTCTTGTTTTGGGCGACTCGGGGGTGCATTGGCTTGCAAGAACCACATTGACCTCGAACCAACTGCTTATCACCTATAGCGCGCGCATAAGAAATCCCCCTGTGCACGAGTATTACAGACAACAGCACCAATGAAAACAGCACGCCCCTCGGTGTCTACCGCGCGCACCCTCGTCCACTTGAATACAACGCAGTGAGCCCGGTTCTAGCGACAGCTACCTAGCTAATCTCCTCACCTTTCCATTCATTTGCGTCGCTCAAAAGAGTTACGCAATTGTGAATCGCACGGTGGCAGTCCACGGCCGCCCATCGCGCATGCAACAACCACAAGGCTAGACGAGGGACACGACGGGCGCTCAGCTCGTAGGCCAAGAGGACTGGCACATTATTGTTTCTCCGACGCAAACCAACGAAGCCGTGCGAATGCAGCTCAGAATGCAGCTCAGGCTCGCTCATTTAACGCTTGCACTGGAGAGAACAAATAACTGCTGTCTGTAGAAAACTCGCTTTCAGCTGTTACACACTGGCCCGTGCCGGGCAATATTTTCCTCGTGCTTTGCTTCGTTGCATATCCACACGAGCTATTGCTGTGAAATATGGGGCCTTACTTAACTTAAGTGTGCCCGCTGACCGCCACGCTCGGCGTATGTAACCGAGTGCTGCCGCCCGGCTCATACTCTTCTCCAAGGGAGTAGAAGAAGCGAGCCACTTCAAAGCGACAAAATGCGCATCGACGAGCTTACGATTACCTTTCTTTTAATCATCATGCCACTCTGGCTGGCTCAACAAGGGTCCAACCAAAGGCGACAACTGAGCTGCACGAACGACCGGCACGTCGCAACTAGGACACGCTGAGGGCGGGCGAAATGGCAGCAACACAACACGCAGTGGCGAGCGCAAATGCAATCGAGCAGAGCTCGCCTTGCGAGGGCGAAAAACTATGCTACCACGCCTTATGAATACACGCGGTTGCGCTCGCTCACCTGACCAAGTTCACCGCGCGTGTCTCGTACGGCCGAACGCGAGATAATGGCGTGCAAAAGAGGGATCTGTCTCGCGTGAGATCGCAAATCCTGCGCATCACTGCCGAAGCACCAAGTGGGTAGCCCTGAAGAGGGCTGTTGGGTTCTTCAGAGGAGCTGATGCGCTGCTTGCAGACGACGTCGCGCACGCGCGCTGCTTAGCCTCCGAAACCGTAGAGGGTGCGGCCCTGACGCTTGAGGGCATACACAACGTCCATGGCGGTCACGGTCTTGCGCTTGGCGTGCTCAGTGTAGGTGACGGCGTCCCGAATCACGTTCTCGAGGAACACCTTGAGCACACCGCGTGTCTCCTCGTAGATCAGGCCGGAGATACGCTTGACACCGCCACGGCGAGCGAGGCGACGGATGGCAGGCTTGGTGATGCCTTGGATGTTGTCACGCAACACCTTACGATGACGCTTCGCGCCACCCTTGCCGAGCCCCTTGCCGCCCTTGCCACGTCCAGACATCTCGGCTGTTGCTGCTGCTTCGGAGCGAGTCAGGAAAGCGAATGCCGCGTCCTTGCGCCGCGACTGAGCGACGAAGCCGCGCCGCAAAAAAGAGGGCGAGGAGGATGAACGCGCGCCGATTGGCTCCCGGGCAGCGCGGCCTCTCTTCGCGAGTGAGTCGCTGGTTGCTGCACTGAGCCCTGCTTAGGCCACGCACTGAGTTCAAGACAAGTGGCCTCGCAACACAATCGCAGAGTTTACTTTTGTTTTTCTTATGTTGTCTCTTTTTGGGCATTCCACACTGCAACGTAGGCTGATGTTCAACCAGCCTCCCTTCTTATTTTGCTCAACTCGCCAAGGGAAAAACAAACGTGTCAACAATGTTATTGTGGTATGTTGCACGCACTCACTGCTCGTGTCGCGCCCCAGGAACAAGTTTATTGTGTTCTCATAATTGTGATTACTCGTTCTATTCACCGTTAGCTCGGCTACGCTTGCAAGTGCACCCTGGTCATTGCCGCAAAGCACACCGCGCGCACAACTTCAAACTCAGCCACGCCAACACGGTTCGCTTGATCACTAGTCGCAAAACAGGGCGCGCTCATGCTCCGCTCGCCTCAGGCGTTTCAAATTTCGCACGCAGGCACCGCTGACTGGTGCCCACACGACCGTCAAATTTCGTCGCGATAGCTTACGTAGCCTCGCAGATAGCGTCAGCGAAATCAGCCTAAGACGCGCGCGCGAGCCAAATTCAGCATTCTAGGGGACGGAAGAGAGCGAGGGCAGTGCTGGCGGCGCTCCGACCTCCTCCCTCTCCCATCGCGCCCAGCCCGTACGAAGGCAGCTACGCAGGACGCGCGCGCAACCGCTATGCAGTATGCGGAGAGCCGCGCGCATCTCTCCTTTTTCCACTTCAAATTACCACTACATTTGTAATAACAGCGTAAAATTTCCCTTACGCGCTGCTGCTTCGTGAACGTGCTAACGCATTTCCGCTCGCCAGCCACTGCTACAGCGATGCGGCGCTGACAGCACGCGGCTCTAAATTTCAGTCCGGAGCACTGCTCTATACGTGCGGCCGGCCGCCGAGTGGGCATTCTAGCACACGCAGCGACCGACGACATTAGTTCTAGCAGCCATAGAGGCACACCTCGGGACCCGCAAATGCGCGTCGACCGAAAATAAGAAATAAAATGTGAAAAAACGGACGAGGGCTGCCTGCTTTTAAAACTTACGCTACATCAGAATTAAGTAAATGTGCAGCAACGACCGCCTCATCAGCCTAGGTGTGCGAAACACGCGCCGTGGCAATTAGTGCAGGCGAACGTGGCCGCTCGCGCGGAGTCGGCTCACGCGCCCTATACTCGCTTTGTTTGTGTTGTTGTGCTGAGCGCCTGGCGTTCTGTGCGTTTCTGCTACGAAACTTTTAGCACACGCGCTGTCGCAATGAGAACGCGTTGTCCGACAGCGCGCGTCGGGTTTTTTTTCTAAACGAGGAAGCGTCGAACAGAGGGAACGGACGGAATCGTCGAGATTCTCACTACATCCCAATGCCAATGCAGACACTTTGGGTGGCTCTGAGAAGAGCCGTTGGGTGTGGGCTGGGCGGACGAGCGCTCGGTCGCCTACTTGGAGCTGGTGTACTTGGTGACGGCTTTGGTGCCCTCGGACACGGCGTGTTTGGCCAGCTCGCCGGGCAACAGCAGACGCACGGCAGTCTGGATCTCCCGGCTCGTGATGGTCGAGCGCTTGTTGTAGTGAGCCAGACGGGACGACTCCGCGGCGATACGCTCGAAGATGTCGTTCACGAAGCTGTTCATGATAGACATGGCCTTGCTGGAGACTCCAGTGTCCGGGTGCACCTGCTTCAGCACCTTGTAGATATAGATGGAGAAGCTCTCCTTCCTGCGGCGCTTCTTCTTCTTCTTGTCGGTGGCGCGCACGTTCTTCTGCGCCTTGCCGGCCTTCTTCACGGCCTTACCGCTGGGCTGGGGAGGCATCGCACCGTTGTGAGTAGCCGAGCAAACGAGATCGGAATACGCGCGACCGGTCGCGCGCGCCCCGTTTTTATCGCGGGAGGGTGGTGTTCACGCGACCTCGCATATCCGCGCGCGCCATTGGTCCGCGCGGCCTCTCTCCCTTTCCCTCGCGCTTTCCTTTGGGACCGGCGGCGGCGACAGCGGCGAAGGCACTACGAGCACGGCTCAAATCGCTCACAGATCGCGACTGCGTCAGTCGTGCGTTTCTCTGTCTCACTCTACGCATCAGCAGCACCAGCATGTCCGGACGCGGCAAAGGCGGCAAGGCGAAGGGCAAGAGCAAGACGCGTTCCAGCCGCGCGGGTCTCCAGTTCCCCGTGGGCCGTATCCACCGTCTCCTGCGCAAGGGAAACTACGCCGAGCGCGTCGGAGCGGGCGCTCCCGTCTACCTCGCGGCCGTCCTCGAGTACCTGGCTGCCGAAGTGCTCGAGCTCGCTGGCAACGCGGCTCGTGACAACAAGAAGACCAGGATCATCCCCCGCCACCTGCAGCTCGCCATCCGCAACGACGAGGAGCTGAACAAGCTGCTCTCCGGCGTGACGATCGCGCAGGGCGGCGTCTTGCCCAACATCCAAGCTGTGCTTCTCCCAAAGAAGACCGAGAAGAAGGCGTAAGCGAGCAGCTCCCAGCCGCCGGACTACAGTCGCGCTCGTCGCACAACCCAACGGTCCTTGTCAGGACCACCGAAATGCGTGTGACGGCAGGGTTTTGCTTGGCAATCCCGTTCTCTGCGCCCGTTTCCCTCTGTTTGAATTAGCGCAACCGTGCCTGTTGAACTGACGCTGCT
The DNA here is from genome assembly GCF_023375885.2 of Dermacentor andersoni. Taxonomy (NCBI): domain Eukaryota; kingdom Metazoa; phylum Arthropoda; class Arachnida; order Ixodida; family Ixodidae; genus Dermacentor; species Dermacentor andersoni. The sequence continues at coordinate 39,143 of NW_027315137.1, read as the reverse complement.
GCTAGCTAGCTGGCATGTCAGTGCACGAATGTAGATAGAAAGCGAGCTTCAGGGTGTCCGGGGGCGCACAGGGACGAGCCTCACTGCAAGTAGCGTACGATTCGCGTAGTGGAATGTGATAGGCGATCGGGCCCTTGAAAACAAACAAAAAATGGCCCATATCCGCAACCAGCATGCACTTATGAGCCAGGCAGGTATGCATGAGGAACGTGAACAAACGCATGCATGGCATACCAATACACAAAAGCTTGCACGCAACATCGGCCGCATTAATTTCGTCTTCGTGCGCGGCTTCTTCGCATGAATGCGCGAACCGTTTTGCAACGAACGCGCATTTTGTTTCTTTTTTTTTTTCCTCTCTCTCGTCTTGCTCGAGCGCGCGCAATACTTACCATATGCATCCGAAACGAGGCACCACCTCGCACCGGCAGCTCACCACAGACACACACACAGAGAAAAAATATTGATAATAAAAAATAACAACAAAACAGACAGACCGAGAGGGTACGGTTGGAGTACGTGGTCTCGCGTGCTCCCGTGGCCGAAGCAAACATGTAGGTGGTCCTGAGAAGGACCGTTTTGTGTTGCTTGCCTGACCGAGGCTGCGGCGCAGACAGCGGCCGAACCGAACTTAGGCGCGCTCGCCACGGATGCGCCGGGCCAGCTGGATGTCCTTCGGCATGATGGTAACGCGCTTGGCGTGGATGGCGCACAGGTTGGTGTCCTCGAAGAGACCGACCAGGTAGGCCTCGCTGGCCTCCTGAAGGGCCATCACAGCCGAACTCTGGAATCGGAGGTCGGTCTTGAAATCCTGAGCGATTTCCCTCACCAAGCGCTGGAACGGCAGCTTGCGGATGAGAAGTTCGGTCGACTTCTGGTAGCGGCGAATTTCACGAAGGGCCACGGTCCCAGGCCTGTACCGATGCGGTTTCTTAACCCCACCTGTGGCAGGTGCACTCTTGCGAGCAGCCTTGGTAGCAAGCTGCTTACGCGGAGCCTTCCCACCGGTGCTCTTACGGGCGGTTTGCTTGGTCCTGGCCATGGCGAACGGAGCGAGCGTCCGAAGTCGTCGACTGCCGGAGTGAAAATGACCCCTGCGCCGCGCGCGTCGTGCTTCGCCGCACTACTCTTCTCCTCTCCAACTCACCCGCCGATTGGCCAGCGCCAGCGCAGCCGTCTCGGGCGGTGCGGCGCACGCCGCCGCCGCCGTTCGCCAGGATGCTGGAGGAGGCACGTTTTCGCGCGGGCGCCTTGTTCGCGGCTAAGGAAAGCACATTCGCAGGCGGTTTAATTGAGTTTAAACACGACAGCATGCTGCGCTGTTCTCTTTCGTTTCAGCCAACACCACAATCTCGCTTATACCGCCGCGCGTCGTGAATTGCCAGTGCCGAGTGTGAGACCACACCACTAATCTCGACAGTGGTTAGCGCTCCACGCCCAACGCCATGGGAGCTGTTATCGCGATCTGCGCGCGACGGAGATGGGTGTGCATGTTTAGGCTACATTATTGCTTGTTCACTGCATTGCTTTGATCATGCTGCTGCTCGTTTCACGAACTACAAGTGCGCGCCACGGTGCCTTCTCGAGGGGCAACTACATCGTGGTGTGGCCGCACTCGGCAGCAAACCCTCTCGCATATGCAGACATGCCAGTACCACACTTTCCCGTCCACGCATTGAAGAACGCGAGGCCCGCATTCGCATCGCAAGATTAACGACAAACTTACGTATGGTCTACCAGCACCACTTCAGAGTTACAGAGAAAACGATGTACTTCCGCTCTAAGAGCGAATTTGGAATACAATATTGACAGGTGTTGAACGCGCGTTAGGAGACACGTTAGGAGCATCAACCAACGCTTCGCAGGCGCGACCCCAAGCACGGCTTCCGCGTGCCACGTATTCGGTACACAGTTTTCGCACTTGCAAGGTTTTGACAAACAATCATCAAACGCAACACTTTGCTCTATACAGAGCGTACATTTCGTCAGCTAGCTTTTTCGATTGCATTCCCGCACGCAACTTCGCCACAGGATCGACGGCGTTGTTGTCATGTTATAGCGAAGCTCCAGCTCGGCAGCCGCCGGCAGAAATCTATTTCCTCGCCAACTAACGCACCGAATTTGGTGCGCCTAATTGCGTGTAAAAGAAAACGTTCAAATCGCGCGCCTGCAACAGCGCAATTTTCAACTGATGCCGAGCTCTTCCTCATTTTTTTAATTATTCTCAGTGATTGTGGAAAACTGTGAAATGGAAGAGAGGAAAAAAAAAAAGAGCAGTTCAAGTGTGCGCTTTAAAGCTCCGTCGCGCAGCAATGGAACCGGATTTGGAAATTCTGTTAATTGCACAAGGCGATATGTATAAAGGGAACACAATTTATACGCCTCGATAAGATATACCATTCATGCGTGAGTATGACTTTTACAATACCTTCATAGACATGAGAGGCGTTTTCGATGGGATGAAAATTTTTAGACAGAACTTGCGTTAGTTGTTGTGTGCAATTCACACGATCGCGGTACCGATTTGTATTGTTGAGATATGAAACTTTGTACTTCTTAACCTGCCAGTACTCGTGCATTATGGAAGGAAAAAAAGAAACGTCACCGCACCACCACACGTTTTTCTCACATGCAACAAGCTTCGTTTACATGGCTGCATTAGTTCTCTCGTGACAACCCGTTGTTTTCTCTTGGGTGTGTTCCGATGCATTACTTGGAGTTCACCTCCGAGCTACACGCACGACCCGTATGACCTCATTGCGCACTGTGTACGCCTTGCTTCGTCCTCGGCTATTCCCTTTGCACGCACATGCCAGTGAGTTCACAGTAGCAATCCATACATAAACAAGAGAAAAGAAATAACCAAAAGTGCCGAGTTTCTTCAAAGTAAGCGGCCCGTACATTTTCTCCGGCTGCTCCTTCCCCATTTGTTTACCTGTTGAGCCATCATCTCGCTTTGCTATACGTCAAGGCCATAGGCGCACACATTTCCCGGCGGCTTCGTGGGAGAAATGTAAAATAATTGGCGCGAGCTTGGCTTTCATTAAACGCAACACGAATGCGAAATCCGTGCGATGGCGACGGCCGGCGCGTGTCAGTTTCTCTTACCTTCGCGTGCCAATACATGCGACATGAGTGAGGGAGCAGCCGGTTCAAATTCGGAATCTTTCTGTACAGCAGCTTTCACATTTACGATTTTCCAGGGATGCAGCGGCAAGAGGTAGTCTTGTGCACTTTGGCGCTTCCACGCAATGACATTACGCAACCGCCTTACAGCGCATAAATACGCGTGGCACAAACTGCCAAAAGGACAAATGTTCACACGTAGGACAGGAGGCTCCATCTGGCGGCGAAGAGTTCGACAAATACGCGATGCACCGCTCAAATCGCCAAGCGGGCGGCCGCTCGTCTCCCGCTTGGCATGCACAAATACGTTGCTCGAAAAAGTTTGTTTTCTTTAAACGCAGCGCATGTCCAGCGCCCGCTTCCTTACCGATCTAAGTATATGGCGCGAACAAGGTCGCCCAGCATCACCTACGCGCACGCATGACGAAAGAGCGAGTCGTATACAAATAACGAGAGAAAATGAGCCTGCACTGTGAAAGCATATTTCTGTCTAGGCAAGCACACTTCACCGCTCTGCTCCTGTATTTTATTTTCCTCTTGTTTTGGGCGACTCGGGGGTGCATTGGCTTGCAAGAACCACATTGACCTCGAACCAACTGCTTATCACCTATAGCGCGCGCATAAGAAATCCCCCTGTGCACGAGTATTACAGACAACAGCACCAATGAAAACAGCACGCCCCTCGGTGTCTACCGCGCGCACCCTCGTCCACTTGAATACAACGCAGTGAGCCCGGTTCTAGCGACAGCTACCTAGCTAATCTCCTCACCTTTCCATTCATTTGCGTCGCTCAAAAGAGTTACGCAATTGTGAATCGCACGGTGGCAGTCCACGGCCGCCCATCGCGCATGCAACAACCACAAGGCTAGACGAGGGACACGACGGGCGCTCAGCTCGTAGGCCAAGAGGACTGGCACATTATTGTTTCTCCGACGCAAACCAACGAAGCCGTGCGAATGCAGCTCAGAATGCAGCTCAGGCTCGCTCATTTAACGCTTGCACTGGAGAGAACAAATAACTGCTGTCTGTAGAAAACTCGCTTTCAGCTGTTACACACTGGCCCGTGCCGGGCAATATTTTCCTCGTGCTTTGCTTCGTTGCATATCCACACGAGCTATTGCTGTGAAATATGGGGCCTTACTTAACTTAAGTGTGCCCGCTGACCGCCACGCTCGGCGTATGTAACCGAGTGCTGCCGCCCGGCTCATACTCTTCTCCAAGGGAGTAGAAGAAGCGAGCCACTTCAAAGCGACAAAATGCGCATCGACGAGCTTACGATTACCTTTCTTTTAATCATCATGCCACTCTGGCTGGCTCAACAAGGGTCCAACCAAAGGCGACAACTGAGCTGCACGAACGACCGGCACGTCGCAACTAGGACACGCTGAGGGCGGGCGAAATGGCAGCAACACAACACGCAGTGGCGAGCGCAAATGCAATCGAGCAGAGCTCGCCTTGCGAGGGCGAAAAACTATGCTACCACGCCTTATGAATACACGCGGTTGCGCTCGCTCACCTGACCAAGTTCACCGCGCGTGTCTCGTACGGCCGAACGCGAGATAATGGCGTGCAAAAGAGGGTTAACGGAGCAGGAGATCGCAAATCCTGCGCATCACTGCCGAAGCACCAAGTGGGTAGCCCTGAAGAGGGCTGTTGGGTTCTTCAGAGGAGCTGATGCGCTGCTTGCAGACGACGTCGCGCACGCGCGCTGCTTAGCCTCCGAAACCGTAGAGGGTGCGGCCCTGACGCTTGAGGGCATACACAACGTCCATGGCGGTCACGGTCTTGCGCTTGGCGTGCTCAGTGTAGGTGACGGCGTCCCGAATCACGTTCTCGAGGAACACCTTGAGCACACCGCGTGTCTCCTCGTAGATCAGGCCGGAGATACGCTTGACACCGCCACGGCGAGCGAGGCGACGGATGGCAGGCTTGGTGATGCCTTGGATGTTGTCACGCAACACCTTACGATGACGCTTCGCGCCACCCTTGCCGAGCCCCTTGCCGCCCTTGCCACGTCCAGACATCTCGGCTGTTGCTGCTGCTTCGGAGCGAGTCAGGAAAGCGAATGCCGCGTCCTTGCGCCGCGACTGAGCGACGAAGCCGCGCCGCAAAAAAGAGGGCGAGGAGGATGAACGCGCGCCGATTGGCTCCCGGGCAGCGCGGCCTCTCTTCGCGAGTGAGTCGCTGGTTGCTGCACTGAGCCCTGCTTAGGCCACGCACTGAGTTCAAGACAAGTGGCCTCGCAACACAATCGCAGAGTTTACTTTTGTTTTTCTTATGTTGTCTCTTTTTGGGCATTCCACACTGCAACGTAGGCTGATGTTCAACCAGCCTCCCTTCTTATTTTGCTCAACTCGCCAAGGGAAAAACAAACGTGTCAACAATGTTATTGTGGTATGTTGCACGCACTCACTGCTCGTGTCGCGCCCCAGGAACAAGTTTATTGTGTTCTCATAATTGTGATTACTCGTTCTATTCACCGTTAGCTCGGCTACGCTTGCAAGTGCACCCTGGTCATTGCCGCAAAGCACACCGCGCGCACAACTTCAAACTCAGCCACGCCAACACGGTTCGCTTGATCACTAGTCGCAAAACAGGGCGCGCTCATGCTCCGCTCGCCTCAGGCGTTTCAAATTTCGCACGCAGGCACCGCTGACTGGTGCCCACACGACCGTCAAATTTCGTCGCGATAGCTTACGTAGCCTCGCAGATAGCGTCAGCGAAATCAGCCTAAGACGCGCGCGCGAGCCAAATTCAGCATTCTAGGGGACGGAAGAGAGCGAGGGCAGTGCTGGCGGCGCTCCGACCTCCTCCCTCTCCCATCGCGCCCAGCCCGTACGAAGGCAGCTACGCAGGACGCGCGCGCAACCGCTATGCAGTATGCGGAGAGCCGCGCGCATCTCTCCTTTTTCCACTTCAAATTACCACTACATTTGTAATAACAGCGTAAAATTTCCCTTACGCGCTGCTGCTTCGTGAACGTGCTAACGCATTTCCGCTCGCCAGCCACTGCTACAGCGATGCGGCGCTGACAGCACGCGGCTCTAAATTTCAGTCCGGAGCACTGCTCTATACGTGCGGCCGGCCGCCGAGTGGGCATTCTAGCACACGCAGCGACCGACGACATTAGTTCTAGCAGCCATAGAGGCACACCTCGGGACCCGCAAATGCGCGTCGACCGAAAATAAGAAATAAAATGTGAAAAAACGGACGAGGGCTGCCTGCTTTTAAAACTTACGCTACATCAGAATTAAGTAAATGTGCAGCAACGACCGCCTCATCAGCCTAGGTGTGCGAAACACGCGCCGTGGCAATTAGTGCAGGCGAACGTGGCCGCTCGCGCGGAGTCGGCTCACGCGCCCTATACTCGCTTTGTTTGTGTTGTTGTGCTGAGCGCCTGGCGTTCTGTGCGTTTCTGCTACGAAACTTTTAGCACACGCGCTGTCGCAATGAGAACGCGTTGTCCGACAGCGCGCGTCGGGTTTTTTTTCTAAACGAGGAAGCGTCGAACAGAGGGAACGGACGGAATCGTCGAGATTCTCACTACATCCCAATGCCAATGCAGACACTTTGGGTGGCTCTGAGAAGAGCCGTTGGGTGTGGGCTGGGCGGACGAGCGCTCGGTCGCCTACTTGGAGCTGGTGTACTTGGTGACGGCTTTGGTGCCCTCGGACACGGCGTGTTTGGCCAGCTCGCCGGGCAACAGCAGACGCACGGCAGTCTGGATCTCCCGGCTCGTGATGGTCGAGCGCTTGTTGTAGTGAGCCAGACGGGACGACTCCGCGGCGATACGCTCGAAGATGTCGTTCACGAAGCTGTTCATGATAGACATGGCCTTGCTGGAGACTCCAGTGTCCGGGTGCACCTGCTTCAGCACCTTGTAGATATAGATGGAGAAGCTCTCCTTCCTGCGGCGCTTCTTCTTCTTCTTGTCGGTGGCGCGCACGTTCTTCTGCGCCTTGCCGGCCTTCTTCACGGCCTTACCGCTGGGCTGGGGAGGCATCGCACCGTTGTGAGTAGCCGAGCAAACGAGATCGGAATACGCGCGACCGGTCGCGCGCGCCCCGTTTTTATCGCGGGAGGGTGGTGTTCACGCGACCTCGCATATCCGCGCGCGCCATTGGTCCGCGCGGCCTCTCTCCCTTTCCCTCGCGCTTTCCATTTGGGACCGGCGCGGCGACAGCGGCGAAGGCACTACGAGCACGGCTCAAATCGCTCACAGATCGCGACTGCGTCAGTCGTGCGTTTCTCTGTCTCACTCTACGCATCAGCAGCACCAGCATGTCCGGACGCGGCAAAGGCGGCAAGGCGAAGGGCAAGAGCAAGACGCGTTCCAGCCGCGCGGGTCTCCAGTTCCCCGTGGGCCGTATCCACCGTCTCCTGCGCAAGGGAAACTACGCCGAGCGGCGTCGGAGCGGGCGCTCCCGTCTACCTCGCGGCCGTCCTCGAGTACCTGGCTGCCGAAGTGCTCGAGCTCGCTGGCAACGCGGCTCGTGACAACAAGAAGACCAGGATCATCCCCCGCCACCTGCAGCTCGCCATCCGCAACGACGAGGAGCTGAACAAGCTGCTCTCCGGCGTGACGATCGCGCAGGGCGGCGTCTTGCCCAACATCCAAGCTGTGCTTCTCCCAAAGAAGACCGAGAAGAAGGCGTAAGCGAGCAGCTCCCAGCCGCCGGACTACAGTCGCGCTCGTCGCAACAACCCAACGGTCCTTGTCAGGACCACCGAAATGCGTGTGACGGCAGGGTTTTGCTTGGCAATCCCGTTTCTCTGCGCCGTTTCCCTCTGTTTGAATTAGCGCAACCGTGCCTGTTGAACTGACGCTGCTGCTAGCTAGCTGGCATGTCAGTGCACGAATGTAGATAGAAAGCGAGCTTCAGGGTGTCCGGGGGCGCACAGGGACGAGCCTCACTGCAAGTAGCGTACGATTCGCGTAGTGGAATGTGATAGGCGATCGGGCCCTTGAAAACAAACAAAAAATGGCCCATATCCGCAACCAGCATGCACTTATGAGCCAGGCAGGTATGCATGAGGAACGTGAACAAACGCATGCATTGGCATACCAATACACAAAAGCTTGCACGCAACATCGGCCGCATTAATTTCGTCTTCGTGCGCGGCTTCTTCGCATGAATGCGCGAACCGTTTTGCAACGAACGCGCATTTTGTTTCTTTTTTTTTTTTCCTCTCTCTCGTCTTGCTCGAGCGCGCGCAATACTTACCATATGCATCCGAAACGAGGCACCACCTCGCACCGGCAGCTCACCACAGACACACACACAGAGAAAAAATATTGATAATAAAAAATAACAACAAAACAGACAGACCGAGAGGGTACGGTTGGAGTACGTGGTCTCGCGTGCTCCCGTGGCCGAAGCAAACATGTAGGTGGTCCTGAGAAGGACCGTTTTGTGTTGCTTGCCTGACCGAGGCTGCGGCGCAGACAGCGGCCGAACCGAACTTAGGCGCGCTCGCCACGGATGCGCCGGGCCAGCTGGATTGTCCTTCGGCATGATGGTAACGCGCTTGGCGTGGATGGCGCACAGGTTGGTGTCCTCGAAGAGATCCGACCAGGTAGGCCTCGCTGGCCTCCTGAAGGGCCATCACAGCCGAACTCTGGAATCGGAGGTCGGTCTTGAAATCCTGAGCGAATTTCCCTCACCAAGCGCTGGAACGGCAGCTTGCGGATGAGAAGTTCGGTCGACTTCTGGTAGCGGCGAATTTCACGAAGGGCCACGGTCCCAGGCCTGTACCGATGCGGTTTCTTAACCCCACCTGTGGCAGGTGCACTCTTGCGAGCAGCCTTGGTAGCAAGCTGCTTACGCGGAGCCTTCCCACCGGTGCTCTTACGGGCGGTTTGCTTGGTCCTGGGCCATGGCGAACGGAGCGAGCGTCCGAAGTCGTCGACTGCCGGAGTGAAAATGACCCCTGCGCCGCGCGCGTCGTGCTTCGCCGCACTACTCTTCTCCTCTCCAACTCACCCGCCGATTGGCCAGCGCCAGCGCAGCCGTCTCGGGCGGTGCGGCGCACGCCGCCGCCGCCGTTCGCCAGGATGCTGGAGGAGGCACGTTTTCGCGCGGGCGCCTTGTTCGCGGGCTAAGGAAAGCACATTCGCAGGCGGTTTAATTGAGTTTAAACACGACAGCATGCTGCGCTGTTCTCTTTCGTTTCAGCCAACACCACAATCTCGCTTATACCGCCGCGCGTCGTGAATTGCCAGTGCCGAGTGTGAGACCACACCACTAATCTCGACAGTGGTTAGCGCTCCACGCCCAACGCCATGGGAGCTGTGTTATCGCGATCTGCGCGCGACGGAGATGGGTGTGCATGTTTAGGCTACATTATTGCTTGTTCACTGCATTGCTTTGATCATGCTGCTGCTCGTTTCACGAACTACAAGTGCGCGCCACGGTGCCTTCTCGAGGGCAACTACATCGTGGTGTGGCCGCACTCGGCAGCAAACCCTCTCGCATATGCAGACATGCCAGTACCACACTTTCCCGTCCACGCATTGAAGAACGCGAGGCCCGCATTCGCATCGCAAGATTAACGACAAACTTACGTATGGTCTACCAGCACCACTTCAGAGTTACAGAGAAAACGATGTACTTCCGCTCTAAGAGCGAATTTGGAATACAATATTGACAGGTGTTGAACGCGCGTTAGGAGACACGTTAGGAGCATCAACCAACGCTTCGCAGGCGCGACCCCAAGCACGGCTTCCGCGTGCCACGTATTCGGTACACAGTTTTCGCACTTGCAAGGTTTTGACAAACAATCATCAAACGCAACACTTTGCTCTATACAGAGCGTACATTTCGTCAGCTAGCTTTTTCGATTGCATTCCCGCACGCAACTTCGCCACAGGATCGACGGCGTTGTTGTCATGTTATAGCGAAGCTCCAGCTCGGCAGCCGCCGGCAGAAATCTATTTCCCTCGCCAACTAACGCACCGAATTTGGTGCGCCTAATTGCGTGTAAAAGAAAACGTTCAAATCGCGCGCCTGCAACAGCGCAATTTTCAACTGATGCCGAGCTCTCCTCATTTTTTTAATTATTCTCAGTGATGTGGAAAACTGTGAAATGGAAGAGAGGAAAAAAAAAAAGAGCAGTTCAAGTGTGCGCTTTAAAGCTCCGTCGCGCAGCAATGGAACCGGATTTGGAAATTCTGTTAATTGCACAAGGCGATATGTATAAAGGGAACACAATTTATACGCCTCGATAAGATATACCATTCATGCGTGAGTATGACTTTTACAATACCTTCATAGACATGAGAGGCGTTTTCGATGGGATGAAAATTTTTAGACAGAACTTGCGTTAGTTGTTGTGTGCAATTCACACGATCGCGGTACCGATTTGTATTGTTGAGATATGAAACTTTGTACTTCTTAACCTGCCAGTACTCGTGCATTATGGAAGGAAAAAAAGAAAACGTCACCGCACCACCACACGTTTTTCTCACATGCAACAAGCTTCGTTTACATGGCTGCATTAGTTCTCTCGTGACAACCCGTTGTTTTCTCTTGGGTGTGTTCCGATGCATTACTTGGAGTTCACCTCCGAGCTTACACGCACGACCCGTATGACCTCATTGCGCACTGTGTACGCCTTGCTTCGTCCTCGGCTTATTCCCTTTGCACGCACATGCCAGGTGAGTTCACAGTAGCAATCCATACATAAACAAGAGATAAGAAATAACCAAAAGTGCCGAGTTTCTTCAAAGTAAGCGGCCCGTACATTTCTCCGGCTGCTCCTTCCCCATTTGTTTACCTGTTGAGCCATCATCTCGCTTTGCTATACGTCAAGGCCATAGGCGCACACATTTCCCGGCGGCTTCGTGGGAGAAATGTAAAATAATTGGCGCGAGCTTGGCTTTCATTAAACGCAACACGAATGCGAAATCCGTGCGATGGCGACGGCCGGCGCGTGTCAGTTTCTCTTACCTTCGCGTGCCAATACATGCGACATGAGTGAGGGAGCAGCCGGTTCAAATTCGGAATCTTTCTGTACAGCAGCTTTCACATTTACGATTTTCCAGGGATGCAGCGGCAAGAGGTAGTCTTGTGCACTTTGGCGCTTCCACGCAATGACATTACGCAACCGCCTTACAGCGCATAAATACGCGTGGCACAAACTGCCAAAAGGACAAATGTTCACACGTAGGACAGGAGGCTCCATCTGGCGGCGAAGAGTTCGACAAATACGCGATGCACCGCTCAAATCGCCAAGCGGGCGGCCGCTCGTCTCCCGCTTGGCATGCACAAATACGTTGCTCGAAAAAGTTTGTTTTCTTTAAACGCAGCGCATGTCCAGCGCCCGCTTCCTTACCGATCTAAGTATATGGCGCGAACAAGGTCGCCCAGCATCACCTACGCGCACGCATGACGAAAGAGCGAGTCGTATACAAATAACGAGAGAAAATGAGCCTGCACTGTGAAAGCATATTTCTGTCTAGGCAAGCACACTTCACCGCTCTGCTCCTGTATTTTATTTTCCTCTTGTTTTGGGCGACTCGGGGGTGCATTGGCTTGCAAGAACCACATTGACCTCGAACCAACTGCTTATCACCTATAGCGCGCGCATAAGAAATCCCCCTGTGCACGAGTATTACAGACAACAGCACCAATGAAAACAGCACGCCCCTCGGTGTCTACCGCGCGCACCCTCGTCCACTTGAATACAACGCAGTGAGCCCGGTTCTAGCGACAGCTACCTAGCTAATCTCCTCACCTTTCCATTCATTTGCGTCGCTCAAAAGAGTTACGCAATTGTGAATCGCACGGTGGCAGTCCACGGCCGCCCATCGCGCATGCAACAACCACAAGGCTAGACGAGGGACACGACGGGCGCTCAGCTCGTAGGCCAAGAGGACTGGCACATTATTGTTTCTCCGACGCAAACCAACGAAGCCGTGCGAATGCAGCTCAGAATGCAGCTCAGGCTCGCTCATTTAACGCTTGCACTGGAGAGAACAAATAACTGCTGTCTGTAGAAAACTCGCTTTCAGCTGTTACACACTGGCCCGTGCCGGGCAATATTTTCCTCGTGCTTTGCTTCGTTGCATATCCACACGAGCTATTGCTGTGAAATATGGGGCCTTACTTAACTTAAGTGTGCCCGCTGACCGCCACGCTCGGCGTATGTAACCGAGTGCTGCCGCCCGGCTCATACTCTTCTCCAAGGGAGTAGAAGAAGCGAGCCACTTCAAAGCGACAAAATGCGCATCGACGAGCTTACGATTACCTTTCTTTTAATCATCATGCCACTCTGGCTGGCTCAACAAGGGTCCAACCAAAGGCGACAACTGAGCTGCACGAACGACCGGCACGTCGCAACTAGGACACGCTGAGGGCGGGCGAAATGGCAGCAACACAACACGCAGTGGCGAGCGCAAATGCAATCGAGCAGAGCTCGCCTTGCGAGGGCGAAAAACTATGCTACCACGCCTTATGAATACACGCGGTTGCGCTCGCTCACCTGACCAAGTTCACCGCGCGTGTCTCGTACGGCCGAACGCGAGATAATGGCGTGCAAAAGAGGGTTAACGGAGCAGGAGATCGCAAATCCTGCGCATCACTGCCGAAGCACCAAGTGGGTAGCCCTGAAGAGGGCTGTTGGGTTCTTCAGAGGAGCTGATGCGCTGCTTGCAGACGACGTCGCGCACGCGCGCTGCTTAGCCTCCGAAACCGTAGAGGGTGCGGCCCTGACGCTTGAGGGCATACACAACGTCCATGGCGGTCACGGTCTTGCGCTTGGCGTGCTCAGTGTAGGTGACGGCGTCCCGAATCACGTTCTCGAGGAACACCTTGAGCACACCGCGTGTCTCCTCGTAGATCAGGCCGGAGATACGCTTGACACCGCCACGGCGAGCGAGGCGACGGATGGCAGGCTTGGTGATGCCTTGGATGTTGTCACGCAACACCTTACGATGACGCTTCGCGCCACCCTTGCCGAGCCCCTTGCCGCCCTTGCCACGTCCAGACATCTCGGCTGTTGCTGCTGCTTCGGAGCGAGTCAGGAAAGCGAATGCCGCGTCCTTGCGCCGCGACTGAGCGACGAAGCCGCGCCGCAAAAAAGAGGGCGAGGAGGATGAACGCGCGCCGATTGGCTCCCGGGCAGCGCGGCCTCTCTTCGCGAGTGAGTCGCTGGTTGCTGCACTGAGCCCTGCTTAGGCCACGCACTGAGTTCAAGACAAGTGGCCTCGCAACACAATCGCAGAGTTTACTTTTGTTTTTCTTATGTTGTCTCTTTTTGGGCATTCCACACTGCAACGTAGGCTGATGTTCAACCAGCCTCCCTTCTTATTTTGCTCAACTCGCCAAGGGAAAAACAAACGTGTCAACAATGTTATTGTGGTATGTTGCACGCACTCACTGCTCGTGTCGCGCCCCAGGAACAAGTTTATTGTGTTCTCATAATTGTGATTACTCGTTCTATTCACCGTTAGCTCGGCTACGCTTGCAAGTGCACCCTGGTCATTGCCGCAAAGCACACCGCGCGCACAACTTCAAACTCAGCCACGCCAACACGGTTCGCTTGATCACTAGTCGCAAAACAGGGCGCGCTCATGCTCCGCTCGCCTCAGGCGTTTCAAATTTCGCACGCAGGCACCGCTGACTGGTGCCCACACGACCGTCAAATTTCGTCGCGATAGCTTACGTAGCCTCGCAGATAGCGTCAGCGAAATCAGCCTAAGACGCGCGCGCGAGCCAAATTCAGCATTCTAGGGGACGGAAGAGAGCGAGGGCAGTGCTGGCGGCGCTCCGACCTCCTCCCTCTCCCATCGCGCCCAGCCCGTACGAAGGCAGCTACGCAGGACGCGCGCGCAACCGCTATGCAGTATGCGGAGAGCCGCGCGCATCTCTCCTTTTTCCACTTCAAATTACCACTACATTTGTAATAACAGCGTAAAATTTCCCTTACGCGCTGCTGCTTCGTGAACGTGCTAACGCATTTCCGCTCGCCAGCCACTGCTACAGCGATGCGGCGCTGACAGCACGCGGCTCTAAATTTCAGTCCGGAGCACTGCTCTATACGTGCGGCCGGCCGCCGAGTGGGCATTCTAGCACACGCAGCGACCGACGACATTAGTTCTAGCAGCCATAGAGGCACACCTCGGGACCCGCAAATGCGCGTCGACCGAAAATAAGAAATAAAATGTGAAAAAACGGACGAGGGCTGCCTGCTTTTAAAACTTACGCTACATCAGAATTAAGTAAATGTGCAGCAACGACCGCCTCATCAGCCTAGGTGTGCGAAACACGCGCCGTGGCAATTAGTGCAGGCGAACGTGGCCGCTCGCGCGGAGTCGGCTCACGCGCCCTATACTCGCTTTGTTTGTGTTGTTGTGCTGAGCGCCTGGCGTTCTGTGCGTTTCTGCTACGAAACTTTTAGCACACGCGCTGTCGCAATGAGAACGCGTTGTCCGACAGCGCGCGTCGGGTTTTTTTTCTAAACGAGGAAGCGTCGAACAGAGGGAACGGACGGAATCGTCGAGATTCTCACTACATCCCAATGCCAATGCAGACACTTTGGGTGGCTCTGAGAAGAGCCGTTGGGTGTGGGCTGGGCGGACGAGCGCTCGGTCGCCTACTTGGAGCTGGTGTACTTGGTGACGGCTTTGGTGCCCTCGGACACGGCGTGTTTGGCCAGCTCGCCGGGCAACAGCAGACGCACGGCAGTCTGGATCTCCCGGCTCGTGATGGTCGAGCGCTTGTTGTAGTGAGCCAGACGGGACGACTCCGCGGCGATACGCTCGAAGATGTCGTTCACGAAGCTGTTCATGATAGACATGGCCTTGCTGGAGACTCCAGTGTCCGGGTGCACCTGCTTCAGCACCTTGTAGATATAGATGGAGAAGCTCTCCTTCCTGCGGCGCTTCTTCTTCTTCTTGTCGGTGGCGCGCACGTTCTTCTGCGCCTTGCCGGCCTTCTTCACGGCCTTACCGCTGGGCTGGGGAGGCATCGCACCGTTGTGAGTAGCCGAGCAAACGAGATCGGAATACGCGCGACCGGTCGCGCGCGCCCCGTTTTTATCGCGGGAGGGTGGTGTTCACGCGACCTCGCATATCCGCGCGCGCCATTGGTCCGCGCGGCCTCTCTCCCTTTCCCTCGCGCTTTCCTTTGGGACCGGCGGCGGCGACAGCGGCGAAGGCACTACGAGCACGGCTCAAATCGCTCACAGATCGCGACTGCGTCAGTCGTGCGTTTCTCTGTCTCACTCTACGCATCAGCAGCACCAGCATGTCCGGACGCGGCAAAGGCGGCAAGGCGAAGGGCAAGAGCAAGACGCGTTCCAGCCGCGCGGGTCTCCAGTTCCCCGTGGGCCGTATCCACCGTCTCCTGCGCAAGGGAAACTACGCCGAGCGCGTCGGAGCGGGCGCTCCCGTCTACCTCGCGGCCGTCCTCGAGTACCTGGCTGCCGAAGTGCTCGAGCTCGCTGGCAACGCGGCTCGTGACAACAAGAAGACCAGGATCATCCCCCGCCACCTGCAGCTCGCCATCCGCAACGACGAGGAGCTGAACAAGCTGCTCTCCGGCGTGACGATCGCGCAGGGCGGCGTCTTGCCCAACATCCAAGCTGTGCTTCTCCCAAAGAAGACCGAGAAGAAGGCGTAAGCGAGCAGCTCCCAGCCGCCGGACTACAGTCGCGCTCGTCGCACAACCCAACGGTCCTTGTCAGGACCACCGAAATGCGTGTGACGGCAGGGTTTTGCTTGGCAATCCCGTTCTCTGCGCCCGTTTCCCTCTGTTTGAATTAGCGCAACCGTGCCTGTTGAACTGACGCTGCTGCTAGCTAGCTGGCATGTCAGTGCACGAATGTAGATAGAAAGCGAGCTTCAGGGTGTCCGGGGGCGCACAGGGACGAGCCTCACTGCAAGTAGCGTACGATTCGCGTAGTGGAATGTGATAGGCGATCGGGCCCTTGAAAACAAACAAAAAATGGCCCATATCCGCAACCAGCATGCACTTATGAGCCAGGCAGGTATGCATGAGGAACGTGAACAAACGCATGCATGGCATACCAATACACAAAAGCTTGCACGCAACATCGGCCGCATTAATTTCGTCTTCGTGCGCGGCTTCTTCGCATGAATGCGCGAACCGTTTTGCAACGAACGCGCATTTTGTTTCTTTTTTTTTTTCCTCTCTCTCGTCTTGCTCGAGCGCGCGCAATACTTACCATATGCATCCGAAACGAGGCACCACCTCGCACCGGCAGCTCACCACAGACACACACACAGAGAAAAAATATTGATAATAAAAAATAACAACAAAACAGACAGACCGAGAGGGTACGGTTGGAGTACGTGGTCTCGCGTGCTCCCGTGGCCGAAGCAAACATGTAGGTGGTCCTGAGAAGGACCGTTTTGTGTTGCTTGCCTGACCGAGGCTGCGGCGCAGACAGCGGCCGAACCGAACTTAGGCGCGCTCGCCACGGATGCGCCGGGCCAGCTGGATGTCCTTCGGCATGATGGTAACGCGCTTGGCGTGGATGGCGCACAGGTTGGTGTCCTCGAAGAGACCGACCAGGTAGGCCTCGCTGGCCTCCTGAAGGGCCATCACAGCCGAACTCTGGAATCGGAGGTCGGTCTTGAAATCCTGAGCGATTTCCCTCACCAAGCGCTGGAACGGCAGCTTGCGGATGAGAAGTTCGGTCGACTTCTGGTAGCGGCGAATTTCACGAAGGGCCACGGTCCCAGGCCTGTACCGATGCGGTTTCTTAACCCCACCTGTGGCAGGTGCACTCTTGCGAGCAGCCTTGGTAGCAAGCTGCTTACGCGGAGCCTTCCCACCGGTGCTCTTACGGGCGGTTTGCTTGGTCCTGGCCATGGCGAACGGAGCGAGCGTCCGAAGTCGTCGACTGCCGGAGTGAAAATGACCCCTGCGCCGCGCGCGTCGTGCTTCGCCGCACTACTCTTCTCCTCTCCAACTCACCCGCCGATTGGCCAGCGCCAGCGCAGCCGTCTCGGGCGGTGCGGCGCACGCCGCCGCCGCCGTTCGCCAGGATGCTGGAGGAGGCACGTTTTCGCGCGGGCGCCTTGTTCGCGGCTAAGGAAAGCACATTCGCAGGCGGTTTAATTGAGTTTAAACACGACAGCATGCTGCGCTGTTCTCTTTCGTTTCAGCCAACACCACAATCTCGCTTATACCGCCGCGCGTCGTGAATTGCCAGTGCCGAGTGTGAGACCACACCACTAATCTCGACAGTGGTTAGCGCTCCACGCCCAACGCCATGGGAGCTGTTATCGCGATCTGCGCGCGACGGAGATGGGTGTGCATGTTTAGGCTACATTATTGCTTGTTCACTGCATTGCTTTGATCATGCTGCTGCTCGTTTCACGAACTACAAGTGCGCGCCACGGTGCCTTCTCGAGGGGCAACTACATCGTGGTGTGGCCGCACTCGGCAGCAAACCCTCTCGCATATGCAGACATGCCAGTACCACACTTTCCCGTCCACGCATTGAAGAACGCGAGGCCCGCATTCGCATCGCAAGATTAACGACAAACTTACGTATGGTCTACCAGCACCACTTCAGAGTTACAGAGAAAACGATGTACTTCCGCTCTAAGAGCGAATTTGGAATACAATATTGACAGGTGTTGAACGCGCGTTAGGAGACACGTTAGGAGCATCAACCAACGCTTCGCAGGCGCGACCCCAAGCACGGCTTCCGCGTGCCACGTATTCGGTACACAGTTTTCGCACTTGCAAGGTTTTGACAAACAATCATCAAACGCAACACTTTGCTCTATACAGAGCGTACATTTCGTCAGCTAGCTTTTTCGATTGCATTCCCGCACGCAACTTCGCCACAGGATCGACGGCGTTGTTGTCATGTTATAGCGAAGCTCCAGCTCGGCAGCCGCCGGCAGAAATCTATTTCCTCGCCAACTAACGCACCGAATTTGGTGCGCCTAATTGCGTGTAAAAGAAAACGTTCAAATCGCGCGCCTGCAACAGCGCAATTTTCAACTGATGCCGAGCTCTTCCTCATTTTTTTAATTATTCTCAGTGATTGTGGAAAACTGTGAAATGGAAGAGAGGAAAAAAAAAAAGAGCAGTTCAAGTGTGCGCTTTAAAGCTCCGTCGCGCAGCAATGGAACCGGATTTGGAAATTCTGTTAATTGCACAAGGCGATATGTATAAAGGGAACACAATTTATACGCCTCGATAAGATATACCATTCATGCGTGAGTATGACTTTTACAATACCTTCATAGACATGAGAGGCGTTTTCGATGGGATGAAAATTTTTAGACAGAACTTGCGTTAGTTGTTGTGTGCAATTCACACGATCGCGGTACCGATTTGTATTGTTGAGATATGAAACTTTGTACTTCTTAACCTGCCAGTACTCGTGCATTATGGAAGGAAAAAAAGAAACGTCACCGCACCACCACACGTTTTTCTCACATGCAACAAGCTTCGTTTACATGGCTGCATTAGTTCTCTCGTGACAACCCGTTGTTTTCTCTTGGGTGTGTTCCGATGCATTACTTGGAGTTCACCTCCGAGCTACACGCACGACCCGTATGACCTCATTGCGCACTGTGTACGCCTTGCTTCGTCCTCGGCTATTCCCTTTGCACGCACATGCCAGTGAGTTCACAGTAGCAATCCATACATAAACAAGAGAAAAGAAATAACCAAAAGTGCCGAGTTTCTTCAAAGTAAGCGGCCCGTACATTTTCTCCGGCTGCTCCTTCCCCATTTGTTTACCTGTTGAGCCATCATCTCGCTTTGCTATACGTCAAGGCCATAGGCGCACACATTTCCCGGCGGCTTCGTGGGAGAAATGTAAAATAATTGGCGCGAGCTTGGCTTTCATTAAACGCAACACGAATGCGAAATCCGTGCGATGGCGACGGCCGGCGCGTGTCAGTTTCTCTTACCTTCGCGTGCCAATACATGCGACATGAGTGAGGGAGCAGCCGGTTCAAATTCGGAATCTTTCTGTACAGCAGCTTTCACATTTACGATTTTCCAGGGATGCAGCGGCAAGAGGTAGTCTTGTGCACTTTGGCGCTTCCACGCAATGACATTACGCAACCGCCTTACAGCGCATAAATACGCGTGGCACAAACTGCCAAAAGGACAAATGTTCACACGTAGGACAGGAGGCTCCATCTGGCGGCGAAGAGTTCGACAAATACGCGATGCACCGCTCAAATCGCCAAGCGGGCGGCCGCTCGTCTCCCGCTTGGCATGCACAAATACGTTGCTCGAAAAAGTTTGTTTTCTTTAAACGCAGCGCATGTCCAGCGCCCGCTTCCTTACCGATCTAAGTATATGGCGCGAACAAGGTCGCCCAGCATCACCTACGCGCACGCATGACGAAAGAGCGAGTCGTATACAAATAACGAGAGAAAATGAGCCTGCACTGTGAAAGCATATTTCTGTCTAGGCAAGCACACTTCACCGCTCTGCTCCTGTATTTTATTTTCCTCTTGTTTTGGGCGACTCGGGGGTGCATTGGCTTGCAAGAACCACATTGACCTCGAACCAACTGCTTATCACCTATAGCGCGCGCATAAGAAATCCCCCTGTGCACGAGTATTACAGACAACAGCACCAATGAAAACAGCACGCCCCTCGGTGTCTACCGCGCGCACCCTCGTCCACTTGAATACAACGCAGTGAGCCCGGTTCTAGCGACAGCTACCTAGCTAATCTCCTCACCTTTCCATTCATTTGCGTCGCTCAAAAGAGTTACGCAATTGTGAATCGCACGGTGGCAGTCCACGGCCGCCCATCGCGCATGCAACAACCACAAGGCTAGACGAGGGACACGACGGGCGCTCAGCTCGTAGGCCAAGAGGACTGGCACATTATTGTTTCTCCGACGCAAACCAACGAAGCCGTGCGAATGCAGCTCAGAATGCAGCTCAGGCTCGCTCATTTAACGCTTGCACTGGAGAGAACAAATAACTGCTGTCTGTAGAAAACTCGCTTTCAGCTGTTACACACTGGCCCGTGCCGGGCAATATTTTCCTCGTGCTTTGCTTCGTTGCATATCCACACGAGCTATTGCTGTGAAATATGGGGCCTTACTTAACTTAAGTGTGCCCGCTGACCGCCACGCTCGGCGTATGTAACCGAGTGCTGCCGCCCGGCTCATACTCTTCTCCAAGGGAGTAGAAGAAGCGAGCCACTTCAAAGCGACAAAATGCGCATCGACGAGCTTACGATTACCTTTCTTTTAATCATCATGCCACTCTGGCTGGCTCAACAAGGGTCCAACCAAAGGCGACAACTGAGCTGCACGAACGACCGGCACGTCGCAACTAGGACACGCTGAGGGCGGGCGAAATGGCAGCAACACAACACGCAGTGGCGAGCGCAAATGCAATCGAGCAGAGCTCGCCTTGCGAGGGCGAAAAACTATGCTACCACGCCTTATGAATACACGCGGTTGCGCTCGCTCACCTGACCAAGTTCACCGCGCGTGTCTCGTACGGCCGAACGCGAGATAATGGCGTGCAAAAGAGGGTTAACGGAGCAGGAGATCGCAAATCCTGCGCATCACTGCCGAAGCACCAAGTGGGTAGCCCTGAAGAGGGCTGTTGGGTTCTTCAGAGGAGCTGATGCGCTGCTTGCAGACGACGTCGCGCACGCGCGCTGCTTAGCCTCCGAAACCGTAGAGGGTGCGGCCCTGACGCTTGAGGGCATACACAACGTCCATGGCGGTCACGGTCTTGCGCTTGGCGTGCTCAGTGTAGGTGACGGCGTCCCGAATCACGTTCTCGAGGAACACCTTGAGCACACCGCGTGTCTCCTCGTAGATCAGGCCGGAGATACGCTTGACACCGCCACGGCGAGCGAGGCGACGGATGGCAGGCTTGGTGATGCCTTGGATGTTGTCACGCAACACCTTACGATGACGCTTCGCGCCACCCTTGCCGAGCCCCTTGCCGCCCTTGCCACGTCCAGACATCTCGGCTGTTGCTGCTGCTTCGGAGCGAGTCAGGAAAGCGAATGCCGCGTCCTTGCGCCGCGACTGAGCGACGAAGCCGCGCCGCAAAAAAGAGGGCGAGGAGGATGAACGCGCGCCGATTGGCTCCCGGGCAGCGCGGCCTCTCTTCGCGAGTGAGTCGCTGGTTGCTGCACTGAGCCCTGCTTAGGCCACGCACTGAGTTCAAGACAAGTGGCCTCGCAACACAATCGCAGAGTTTACTTTTGTTTTTCTTATGTTGTCTCTTTTTGGGCATTCCACACTGCAACGTAGGCTGATGTTCAACCAGCCTCCCTTCTTATTTTGCTCAACTCGCCAAGGGAAAAACAAACGTGTCAACAATGTTATTGTGGTATGTTGCACGCACTCACTGCTCGTGTCGCGCCCCAGGAACAAGTTTATTGTGTTCTCATAATTGTGATTACTCGTTCTATTCACCGTTAGCTCGGCTACGCTTGCAAGTGCACCCTGGTCATTGCCGCAAAGCACACCGCGCGCACAACTTCAAACTCAGCCACGCCAACACGGTTCGCTTGATCACTAGTCGCAAAACAGGGCGCGCTCATGCTCCGCTCGCCTCAGGCGTTTCAAATTTCGCACGCAGGCACCGCTGACTGGTGCCCACACGACCGTCAAATTTCGTCGCGATAGCTTACGTAGCCTCGCAGATAGCGTCAGCGAAATCAGCCTAAGACGCGCGCGCGAGCCAAATTCAGCATTCTAGGGGACGGAAGAGAGCGAGGGCAGTGCTGGCGGCGCTCCGACCTCCTCCCTCTCCCATCGCGCCCAGCCCGTACGAAGGCAGCTACGCAGGACGCGCGCGCAACCGCTATGCAGTATGCGGAGAGCCGCGCGCATCTCTCCTTTTTCCACTTCAAATTACCACTACATTTGTAATAACAGCGTAAAATTTCCCTTACGCGCTGCTGCTTCGTGAACGTGCTAACGCATTTCCGCTCGCCAGCCACTGCTACAGCGATGCGGCGCTGACAGCACGCGGCTCTAAATTTCAGTCCGGAGCACTGCTCTATACGTGCGGCCGGCCGCCGAGTGGGCATTCTAGCACACGCAGCGACCGACGACATTAGTTCTAGCAGCCATAGAGGCACACCTCGGGACCCGCAAATGCGCGTCGACCGAAAATAAGAAATAAAATGTGAAAAAACGGACGAGGGCTGCCTGCTTTTAAAACTTACGCTACATCAGAATTAAGTAAATGTGCAGCAACGACCGCCTCATCAGCCTAGGTGTGCGAAACACGCGCCGTGGCAATTAGTGCAGGCGAACGTGGCCGCTCGCGCGGAGTCGGCTCACGCGCCCTATACTCGCTTTGTTTGTGTTGTTGTGCTGAGCGCCTGGCGTTCTGTGCGTTTCTGCTACGAAACTTTTAGCACACGCGCTGTCGCAATGAGAACGCGTTGTCCGACAGCGCGCGTCGGGTTTTTTTTCTAAACGAGGAAGCGTCGAACAGAGGGAACGGACGGAATCGTCGAGATTCTCACTACATCCCAATGCCAATGCAGACACTTTGGGTGGCTCTGAGAAGAGCCGTTGGGTGTGGGCTGGGCGGACGAGCGCTCGGTCGCCTACTTGGAGCTGGTGTACTTGGTGACGGCTTTGGTGCCCTCGGACACGGCGTGTTTGGCCAGCTCGCCGGGCAACAGCAGACGCACGGCAGTCTGGATCTCCCGGCTCGTGATGGTCGAGCGCTTGTTGTAGTGAGCCAGACGGGACGACTCCGCGGCGATACGCTCGAAGATGTCGTTCACGAAGCTGTTCATGATAGACATGGCCTTGCTGGAGACTCCAGTGTCCGGGTGCACCTGCTTCAGCACCTTGTAGATATAGATGGAGAAGCTCTCCTTCCTGCGGCGCTTCTTCTTCTTCTTGTCGGTGGCGCGCACGTTCTTCTGCGCCTTGCCGGCCTTCTTCACGGCCTTACCGCTGGGCTGGGGAGGCATCGCACCGTTGTGAGTAGCCGAGCAAACGAGATCGGAATACGCGCGACCGGTCGCGCGCGCCCCGTTTTTATCGCGGGAGGGTGGTGTTCACGCGACCTCGCATATCCGCGCGCGCCATTGGTCCGCGCGGCCTCTCTCCCTTTCCCTCGCGCTTTCCTTTGGGACCGGCGGCGGCGACAGCGGCGAAGGCACTACGAGCACGGCTCAAATCGCTCACAGATCGCGACTGCGTCAGTCGTGCGTTTCTCTGTCCGTCTCGCCATGCTGCTTGCTGCGGTGGTGGTGTGATCGGTGCGGTGGTGGCGTGATTTGTGCGTTCGAGCTTCGGTGCTGCGGATCCCCTCCACGTGGGCCCCTCTCGGAATGGTTGGATAGGTGTAAGGTGCGGATTCTTCTAGACTCCAACCCGCTGTTCATCGATTTGGTGAGGTGTTCCGGTGGCTTTTTTTGTCCTTGGTTTTTTCCAGTCTTTAGCTGAGGGTTTCTAGCTTCCTACCTTGCGTAGTGTTAGCTTAAACTTCGGCTAGGGACGGGCGCCACGTGGTTTTCACCGCGATGGTGGCCCCTTCGCGGCTTCGGCCGCTCACGTTTTTCGGGCGAGTTCCAAAAGGCGCGTCCAATGTAGATGTCTGTAAGGCGCTCGTAAAGCGCTTTTCTTTGAATGACCTTAAGGCAGTACAGGACTTTGGTGCAGGCAGGTTTGAGATAACGTTTAAGACAAAGGCCGCGGTTGATCGCTTCTCAGCTGATCCCGCATTGCAGGTTCGTGATGTGGAAGTTCGATTTGAGTATAGAGGTGTGCGGGTGAAGTTGGTTAGGGTGTTTGGCTACCCCGCGGATCTTCCGGACCAAGCTCTTGTTTCCGAGCTAGAGGTCTTCGGAAAGGTCCACGGGATCTCCGAAGAATGCATGCCCGGGTTCCCTGCCGTTGGCACGGGAAACCGGCGCATTCGGATAGAGATGGCGCGGCCCGTTCCTAACCTTCTTCGGGTAGGTGAGCGCGTCGTTCAGTGTGAGTACGAGGGTGTAGTTAGGTTGTGTCGTAGGTGTAACCTGGCAGGACACCACGCCGCCGCGTGTGACACACCTAAGTGCGCGCGCTGCGAGCAGTTCGGCCACGCGTCATGCGACGCGGCGTGCGTACGATGCGGTGGTGACCATGCGGTTTCGGCGTGTAGTGTCCGCACCTACTCGTCAGTGACCGCGAGGCCTGAGCAGCAGGTACCTGCCGTTGAGGAAGCGGTTGCTTCGCCGGTAGCTGATATGGTCTCTGCCTTGAATGAAGGAGATAGCCAGGCCTCCTCGAGCGTGGTTGAAGCTGCCGAGTGCGGCGGCGATTCCGTGGACGCCACCGCGGTCGCTTCCCCGTCTGCCACGGCAACGTGCGATGGGGGAGCGGGCGAGGAGGTTGAAGCGGGCATCGCTGCTGCCTCCGTGGCTGGTACGCCTGTCGCTACAGCGGCCGCTACCCCTGGCGCGTTGGAACCGCTGACTGGCACGACTGGCACTGTTAGCCGGTCGGGCCATAAGCGTAAGAGCCGGCGCGCTCACCGCGCTGGCTCCGCTGCCAGGGCGGCGGCCGCGGAGCGTGCGTCGAGCTCGGACGAAGGTGGCTCCCAGGGCTCGGAGACTGGCCCTCCAGAACTTAAGCGCAGTGCCGTAGAGACATCCGACTCTGATACTGACGTTCAATCGGACACGGAGAGTTCCCCTCCTTGTCCGCATTGCAAATTGACTCGGTGCGATTGCTCTGAGATGTCAGACAGGTACTATGAGTCTACTGATGAGGGGTCTCCAATCTCGGAGACTCTCTCATAGGTAGTCTTTGCTTATTTGTCTTTAGCGGCTAGTATTCCCTAATACTAGCCTGCTCTTTATTTATTTTCCTAGTTTTTCGTCCTCCTTTGTTTTTACTAGCTTTTAGCTAAATTCCTTCCCCTTTGAAATGGCTCCTTCTCTCACTATAGCTACCTTTAATTGTCGTGGTTTGTCGCGCGCTTCTAAGCAGTTAGAGGTTATAAATTTGGCTAAATCCAAAAAGGTAGATGTTCTCGTACTTCAGGAAACTTACGTTCATAGGCTAGGCCAGATCAGCCACTTCGACCGGATTTTTCGCACTCGGTCTTACTGGAGTTATGGCGCGTCGGGCAGCCGAGGTACGGCCATCGTTTTGATGCCGAATTTCGACGGCCTTGTTATTCGCCATGCCAGGGATTCCGAGGGCCGCGTCTTGTCGGTGGATCTTGATTGTGGCATTCGAATTGTTAATGTTTATGCTCCAACCCGGGCTAGAGAACAGAGAGAGTTTTTCGATACGTTAGAACCCTATTTGGTCGGTCCCTCTCGACTAGTTTTAGTAGGCGACTTCAACTGTGTGTTAGAACTAGTTGACCGCCTCTCATGTAGAGGGACTCCATTACGTAAAGATAAGCGTGCAATTGCTACACTGCGACAGCTCGTCGATGGGCTGGGACTGGTCGATGCTTGGCGCCTACTCCGCTCTGGACAGTCAGGAATGACATGGACAGGGAGAGGTGGGCAGAGCCGCATCGATCGTTTTTACATCTCATCGTCACTGGCTCCCAGTGTGCATTCCTCGTGGTTAACTCCTTCTGCTCTTAGCGACCACTGCTTCCTAATTCTGCGGTTTGCCGATTCTAGCTTAGTACCAAAGGCAAAGAGACCGTGGCGCTTAAATCCACGTCTCCTAAAAGATAGGCAGGCAACCGCAGAGGTATCATCCATACTATTTCGATCGCTTCATAACACAGCGAATCTTAGTGGTACGGAATGGGATGACGTGAAGGTCAGGGTGCGTGAGTGCTTCAGGTCTTGGGGCAAGCGTCGAGCGCGCGAGGAGCGTGAGGAGATAAAAATCGTCTCCGACGCGATCCTCCTGCTCTCGAGGCCACTGTCCGGCGGGCCTGGAGTTGCTCCGGCACTGGCCTCACTCCGAAAGGAACTTCGGATTCTCCTGCAGCGACGCTGGGATGGCTTGAGGGCCACAACCCGAGCAGAACTGTGGGAAATGGAAGCGTGGTGCAGCAGAAACGTCCTACGTAAACATCTTTCAGGGAAGAGCACAACTCTCTCTTCCCTAATAGATCCAAGCGATAATAGCATAGTCGACTCACCAGATGGAGTTCTCGCACTGGCGAGGCAGTTTTACATGTCCTTGTATGCTGAACCAGTTGCCTCTCCAGCTGTTTTTCCGTTTGCTCTACCAGCTGAGCCGCCACAAGTGTGCGACTCAGCCATAGATGAGGACGAGTTATTTTCCGCCTTGAAGTCTATGAAGCGTAATCGCAGTCCAGGATCCGATGGTCTTACAGTCGAGTTTTATGTTAAATTTTGGACACTGTTAGGGAAGCCGTTCACATCACTGGTGAACCGGCTACTCAGTGAAGGGACCTTGTCAGCGTCTCAACGAGAGGGGCTAATCACTCTCCTTTGTAAGGACGAGTCGAGGAGCACCGATCTGCGAGCATGGCGTCCAATCACGCTTCTGAACTGCGATTACAAGCTCATAGCAAAGTGCCTGTGCACGCGACTCACGCCAGTACTCAGCACTGTTTTGGGTCCGTACCAGGCATGTAGTGTCCAGGGGCGCTCTTGTCAGCTTCACGGTTTAGCAGTGAGGGACCTTCTCCTGTGGGCAAACACCAGGAAACTTCCAGGTATTCTTTGCTCCTTTGATCAGGAGAAGGCTTTCGACATCATTAGCCATAGGTACCTTTTCCGTGTTTTGGAAGAGGCTGGTTTTAGTGTGGGTTTTCGGCAGATGGTCCAAGCTTTGTATTCTCGACCGACTTCTGCTGTTGTCATACGGGACCGCGTCTCGGAGGCGTTCATTGTGGGGCGTGGTGTACGGCAGGGGGACCCCCTCTCACCTGCCCTCTACGTACTCGCTTTTGAACCGCTTCTGCAGAGGTTGTCCTGTGACAGCAGAATTGGCAGGTTCCTACTCCCACCAGGTTCCCCTCCAGTTGCACTATTTGCCTACGCGGATGACTTGTCCATTGTCGTCCCTGACGAAGCATCAGCTTGCGGCGTCTTGGAGGTCATGGACAGTTACTGCAGGGCGAGTGGTGCAAGGTTGAATAGGTCGAAAAGTGCAGCCATGTACTTGAACTCCACTCCGTCCAGTCCGCAGCCCGTTCATGGTCTCCCCGTGAAAACGCGGCTGCGCATTCTAGGCTTCCAATTCGAACCAGATGGTCTGTCTCCTGAAAACTGGCAACAAGCTAAGGAGAAGCTTGAAACCAGAATTCAGCAGTTCAGCGCGTTGTCATGCCCATTGACTGCTCGAGCGACAATCCTGCGCTCACTTCTGTTTTCGTTCCTGACGTATGTGGCGTGTGTGTCTCCTGTTCCGACCCGAACCAAGCATATCTTGGAGAGGGTCCTCTTTCGCTTCCTTTGGAAGGGTACAAATGGTTGTGTAGCTAGGCGGGTGCTCAAGCTGCCCAGGGATAAGGGAGGACTCGGAATTCCCGACCTGGGCATCGTGGCTACCGCACTACACGTCAGATGGACCCAGGTCGCTCTTAACTCGGATATGCTCCTGACTCGAAGCTTTACCTCGTTTTTCCTTAGCACCCGACTCCGCTTGTTTTCGCAGAGCACTTTTTCGCACTGCGTTCCTCGTTCAGGTACCCCGTCCACCATTTATGCGGCGGCTGCCAACTCTTTGGTAAGCCTCCGCAAGGTTCGCCCCGACATCGACGTAGTTTCAACTCCACTCCAAGAATTAGTAGACATCCTTACCCCAGGCCTCCCTCCACACTGCCAAATGTATGACCTGTCCATTCACAGGCCAAACTGGAAGCTCATCACGGCTAGCTTCCTCGACGCTAGGCGAGCCACCTTTATGTATCGCCTGGCGCGAGGGTGCCTGCCGTTGGGCTACAGGCCCTTCACTGCCGTCCCGGTTAGTGGAGTGTGCCCGTTCTGTGGCGCTCGTGAGGACACGGTTCATGCCTTTACGCAGTGTTTGCTTCCTGCAGCTCTTCTCTGTAGGATCGCTAGTCTTTTTAATCTCCCAGGCATTCCTTATCAGACAGTCCGATTTTTGCACCCTTTGCCTAATCAGGCGGTCAACCAGTTCGTGCTTCTCCTCGCTGAGTGCTCCTACCAAGTGTGGTTGGCACGACGCGATGCAGTTTTCGGGGGGAGGGCGCCGGGCCTTCACGAAGTGCTTGCGAAAGCACGGAAGGAGGTCTGGTTCCATCTCACCCGGGAGCGGCACCGCTTGGGCGAGAAGAAGTTTCTCGAAGTGTGGGCCCGTCCTGCGGTGATTTTTGATGAGTCAGGCGGAAAGCTTTCCATTAAGTTATGATGCATGCTCCTAAGGTCGCTCGACTCGGCCGTGTGCGCCAGTCGATCCACGGGGTTTTGTCTGGTTCAGCGGAACCCAGAGCTAGAACCGGTGGTGGCGCACCCTTGGTTGGTCGCGCTGCTCCGCGGACGGCTTTGGTACTCTGCATGGTTGTATGCCTTGGGCTTTTTTGCGCCGAGGCAGTCCGAGGGTCATTCAGGCTTAAGTCCTGTAAGACCGACATGGCTGTTTGTGTGTTGTGTGCGGTAGCTCTGTGTTGCTGCACCACAACAGCCCCCTTGTCCGGGAAGGACCGTTGGCCCGAACCAAGTCCCCCCACCCAGTCAGCCCGGGTTGTGGGGGAGTACCGGGGTCAATGTATCGGATGATGATGGGTTGATGAGATCTGTACGCTCATGGACGCGGTGCCTTCAAAGGTGCCAAGTCCTCCTCCCATCTGACAACGGTACGCATCAGCAGCACCAGCATGTCCGGACGCGGCAAAGGCGGCAAGGCGAAGGGCAAGAGCAAGACGCGTTCCAGCCGCGCGGGTCTCCAGTTCCCCGTGGGCCGTATCCACCGTCTCCTGCGCAAGGGAAACTACGCCGAGCGCGTCGGAGCGGGCGCTCCCGTCTACCTCGCGGCCGTCCTCGAGTACCTGGCTGCCGAAGTGCTCGAGCTCGCTGGCAACGCGGCTCGTGACAACAAGAAGACCAGGATCATCCCCCGCCACCTGCAGCTCGCCATCCGCAACGACGAGGAGCTGAACAAGCTGCTCTCCGGCGTGACGATCGCGCAGGGCGGCGTCTTGCCCAACATCCAAGCTGTGCTTCTCCCAAAGAAGACCGAGAAGAAGGCGTAAGCGAGCAGCTCCCAGCCGCCGGACTACAGTCGCGCTCGTCGCACAACCCAACGGTCCTTGTCAGGACCACCGAAATGCGTGTGACGGCAGGGTTTTGCTTGGCAATCCCGTTCTCTGCGCCCGTTTCCCTCTGTTTGAATTAGCGCAACCGTGCCTGTTGAACTGACGCTGCTGCTAGCTAGCTGGCATGTCAGTGCACGAATGTAGATAGAAAGCGAGCTTCAGGGTGTCCGGGGGCGCACAGGGACGAGCCTCACTGCAAGTAGCGTACGATTCGCGTAGTGGAATGTGATAGGCGATCGGGCCCTTGAAAACAAACAAAAAATGGCCCATATCCGCAACCAGCATGCACTTATGAGCCAGGCAGGTATGCATGAGGAACGTGAACAAACGCATGCATGGCATACCAATACACAAAAGCTTGCACGCAACATCGGCCGCATTAATTTCGTCTTCGTGCGCGGCTTCTTCGCATGAATGCGCGAACCGTTTTGCAACGAACGCGCATTTTGTTTCTTTTTTTTTTTCCTCTCTCTCGTCTTGCTCGAGCGCGCGCAATACTTACCATATGCATCCGAAACGAGGCACCACCTCGCACCGGCAGCTCACCACAGACACACACACAGAGAAAAAATATTGATAATAAAAAATAACAACAAAACAGACAGACCGAGAGGGTACGGTTGGAGTACGTGGTCTCGCGTGCTCCCGTGGCCGAAGCAAACATGTAGGTGGTCCTGAGAAGGACCGTTTTGTGTTGCTTGCCTGACCGAGGCTGCGGCGCAGACAGCGGCCGAACCGAACTTAGGCGCGCTCGCCACGGATGCGCCGGGCCAGCTGGATGTCCTTCGGCATGATGGTAACGCGCTTGGCGTGGATGGCGCACAGGTTGGTGTCCTCGAAGAGACCGACCAGGTAGGCCTCGCTGGCCTCCTGAAGGGCCATCACAGCCGAACTCTGGAATCGGAGGTCGGTCTTGAAATCCTGAGCGATTTCCCTCACCAAGCGCTGGAACGGCAGCTTGCGGATGAGAAGTTCGGTCGACTTCTGGTAGCGGCGAATTTCACGAAGGGCCACGGTCCCAGGCCTGTACCGATGCGGTTTCTTAACCCCACCTGTGGCAGGTGCACTCTTGCGAGCAGCCTTGGTAGCAAGCTGCTTACGCGGAGCCTTCCCACCGGTGCTCTTACGGGCGGTTTGCTTGGTCCTGGCCATGGCGAACGGAGCGAGCGTCCGAAGTCGTCGACTGCCGGAGTGAAAATGACCCCTGCGCCGCGCGCGTCGTGCTTCGCCGCACTACTCTTCTCCTCTCCAACTCACCCGCCGATTGGCCAGCGCCAGCGCAGCCGTCTCGGGCGGTGCGGCGCACGCCGCCGCCGCCGTTCGCCAGGATGCTGGAGGAGGCACGTTTTCGCGCGGGCGCCTTGTTCGCGGCTAAGGAAAGCACATTCGCAGGCGGTTTAATTGAGTTTAAACACGACAGCATGCTGCGCTGTTCTCTTTCGTTTCAGCCAACACCACAATCTCGCTTATACCGCCGCGCGTCGTGAATTGCCAGTGCCGAGTGTGAGACCACACCACTAATCTCGACAGTGGTTAGCGCTCCACGCCCAACGCCATGGGAGCTGTTATCGCGATCTGCGCGCGACGGAGATGGGTGTGCATGTTTAGGCTACATTATTGCTTGTTCACTGCATTGCTTTGATCATGCTGCTGCTCGTTTCACGAACTACAAGTGCGCGCCACGGTGCCTTCTCGAGGGGCAACTACATCGTGGTGTGGCCGCACTCGGCAGCAAACCCTCTCGCATATGCAGACATGCCAGTACCACACTTTCCCGTCCACGCATTGAAGAACGCGAGGCCCGCATTCGCATCGCAAGATTAACGACAAACTTACGTATGGTCTACCAGCACCACTTCAGAGTTACAGAGAAAACGATGTACTTCCGCTCTAAGAGCGAATTTGGAATACAATATTGACAGGTGTTGAACGCGCGTTAGGAGACACGTTAGGAGCATCAACCAACGCTTCGCAGGCGCGACCCCAAGCACGGCTTCCGCGTGCCACGTATTCGGTACACAGTTTTCGCACTTGCAAGGTTTTGACAAACAATCATCAAACGCAACACTTTGCTCTATACAGAGCGTACATTTCGTCAGCTAGCTTTTTCGATTGCATTCCCGCACGCAACTTCGCCACAGGATCGACGGCGTTGTTGTCATGTTATAGCGAAGCTCCAGCTCGGCAGCCGCCGGCAGAAATCTATTTCCTCGCCAACTAACGCACCGAATTTGGTGCGCCTAATTGCGTGTAAAAGAAAACGTTCAAATCGCGCGCCTGCAACAGCGCAATTTTCAACTGATGCCGAGCTCTTCCTCATTTTTTTAATTATTCTCAGTGATTGTGGAAAACTGTGAAATGGAAGAGAGGAAAAAAAAAAAGAGCAGTTCAAGTGTGCGCTTTAAAGCTCCGTCGCGCAGCAATGGAACCGGATTTGGAAATTCTGTTAATTGCACAAGGCGATATGTATAAAGGGAACACAATTTATACGCCTCGATAAGATATACCATTCATGCGTGAGTATGACTTTTACAATACCTTCATAGACATGAGAGGCGTTTTCGATGGGATGAAAATTTTTAGACAGAACTTGCGTTAGTTGTTGTGTGCAATTCACACGATCGCGGTACCGATTTGTATTGTTGAGATATGAAACTTTGTACTTCTTAACCTGCCAGTACTCGTGCATTATGGAAGGAAAAAAAGAAACGTCACCGCACCACCACACGTTTTTCTCACATGCAACAAGCTTCGTTTACATGGCTGCATTAGTTCTCTCGTGACAACCCGTTGTTTTCTCTTGGGTGTGTTCCGATGCATTACTTGGAGTTCACCTCCGAGCTACACGCACGACCCGTATGACCTCATTGCGCACTGTGTACGCCTTGCTTCGTCCTCGGCTATTCCCTTTGCACGCACATGCCAGTGAGTTCACAGTAGCAATCCATACATAAACAAGAGAAAAGAAATAACCAAAAGTGCCGAGTTTCTTCAAAGTAAGCGGCCCGTACATTTTCTCCGGCTGCTCCTTCCCCATTTGTTTACCTGTTGAGCCATCATCTCGCTTTGCTATACGTCAAGGCCATAGGCGCACACATTTCCCGGCGGCTTCGTGGGAGAAATGTAAAATAATTGGCGCGAGCTTGGCTTTCATTAAACGCAACACGAATGCGAAATCCGTGCGATGGCGACGGCCGGCGCGTGTCAGTTTCTCTTACCTTCGCGTGCCAATACATGCGACATGAGTGAGGGAGCAGCCGGTTCAAATTCGGAATCTTTCTGTACAGCAGCTTTCACATTTACGATTTTCCAGGGATGCAGCGGCAAGAGGTAGTCTTGTGCACTTTGGCGCTTCCACGCAATGACATTACGCAACCGCCTTACAGCGCATAAATACGCGTGGCACAAACTGCCAAAAGGACAAATGTTCACACGTAGGACAGGAGGCTCCATCTGGCGGCGAAGAGTTCGACAAATACGCGATGCACCGCTCAAATCGCCAAGCGGGCGGCCGCTCGTCTCCCGCTTGGCATGCACAAATACGTTGCTCGAAAAAGTTTGTTTTCTTTAAACGCAGCGCATGTCCAGCGCCCGCTTCCTTACCGATCTAAGTATATGGCGCGAACAAGGTCGCCCAGCATCACCTACGCGCACGCATGACGAAAGAGCGAGTCGTATACAAATAACGAGAGAAAATGAGCCTGCACTGTGAAAGCATATTTCTGTCTAGGCAAGCACACTTCACCGCTCTGCTCCTGTATTTTATTTTCCTCTTGTTTTGGGCGACTCGGGGGTGCATTGGCTTGCAAGAACCACATTGACCTCGAACCAACTGCTTATCACCTATAGCGCGCGCATAAGAAATCCCCCTGTGCACGAGTATTACAGACAACAGCACCAATGAAAACAGCACGCCCCTCGGTGTCTACCGCGCGCACCCTCGTCCACTTGAATACAACGCAGTGAGCCCGGTTCTAGCGACAGCTACCTAGCTAATCTCCTCACCTTTCCATTCATTTGCGTCGCTCAAAAGAGTTACGCAATTGTGAATCGCACGGTGGCAGTCCACGGCCGCCCATCGCGCATGCAACAACCACAAGGCTAGACGAGGGACACGACGGGCGCTCAGCTCGTAGGCCAAGAGGACTGGCACATTATTGTTTCTCCGACGCAAACCAACGAAGCCGTGCGAATGCAGCTCAGAATGCAGCTCAGGCTCGCTCATTTAACGCTTGCACTGGAGAGAACAAATAACTGCTGTCTGTAGAAAACTCGCTTTCAGCTGTTACACACTGGCCCGTGCCGGGCAATATTTTCCTCGTGCTTTGCTTCGTTGCATATCCACACGAGCTATTGCTGTGAAATATGGGGCCTTACTTAACTTAAGTGTGCCCGCTGACCGCCACGCTCGGCGTATGTAACCGAGTGCTGCCGCCCGGCTCATACTCTTCTCCAAGGGAGTAGAAGAAGCGAGCCACTTCAAAGCGACAAAATGCGCATCGACGAGCTTACGATTACCTTTCTTTTAATCATCATGCCACTCTGGCTGGCTCAACAAGGGTCCAACCAAAGGCGACAACTGAGCTGCACGAACGACCGGCACGTCGCAACTAGGACACGCTGAGGGCGGGCGAAATGGCAGCAACACAACACGCAGTGGCGAGCGCAAATGCAATCGAGCAGAGCTCGCCTTGCGAGGGCGAAAAACTATGCTACCACGCCTTATGAATACACGCGGTTGCGCTCGCTCACCTGACCAAGTTCACCGCGCGTGTCTCGTACGGCCGAACGCGAGATAATGGCGTGCAAAAGAGGGTTAACGGAGCAGGAGATCGCAAATCCTGCGCATCACTGCCGAAGCACCAAGTGGGTAGCCCTGAAGAGGGCTGTTGGGTTCTTCAGAGGAGCTGATGCGCTGCTTGCAGACGACGTCGCGCACGCGCGCTGCTTAGCCTCCGAAACCGTAGAGGGTGCGGCCCTGACGCTTGAGGGCATACACAACGTCCATGGCGGTCACGGTCTTGCGCTTGGCGTGCTCAGTGTAGGTGACGGCGTCCCGAATCACGTTCTCGAGGAACACCTTGAGCACACCGCGTGTCTCCTCGTAGATCAGGCCGGAGATACGCTTGACACCGCCACGGCGAGCGAGGCGACGGATGGCAGGCTTGGTGATGCCTTGGATGTTGTCACGCAACACCTTACGATGACGCTTCGCGCCACCCTTGCCGAGCCCCTTGCCGCCCTTGCCACGTCCAGACATCTCGGCTGTTGCTGCTGCTTCGGAGCGAGTCAGGAAAGCGAATGCCGCGTCCTTGCGCCGCGACTGAGCGACGAAGCCGCGCCGCAAAAAAGAGGGCGAGGAGGATGAACGCGCGCCGATTGGCTCCCGGGCAGCGCGGCCTCTCTTCGCGAGTGAGTCGCTGGTTGCTGCACTGAGCCCTGCTTAGGCCACGCACTGAGTTCAAGACAAGTGGCCTCGCAACACAATCGCAGAGTTTACTTTTGTTTTTCTTATGTTGTCTCTTTTTGGGCATTCCACACTGCAACGTAGGCTGATGTTCAACCAGCCTCCCTTCTTATTTTGCTCAACTCGCCAAGGGAAAAACAAACGTGTCAACAATGTTATTGTGGTATGTTGCACGCACTCACTGCTCGTGTCGCGCCCCAGGAACAAGTTTATTGTGTTCTCATAATTGTGATTACTCGTTCTATTCACCGTTAGCTCGGCTACGCTTGCAAGTGCACCCTGGTCATTGCCGCAAAGCACACCGCGCGCACAACTTCAAACTCAGCCACGCCAACACGGTTCGCTTGATCACTAGTCGCAAAACAGGGCGCGCTCATGCTCCGCTCGCCTCAGGCGTTTCAAATTTCGCACGCAGGCACCGCTGACTGGTGCCCACACGACCGTCAAATTTCGTCGCGATAGCTTACGTAGCCTCGCAGATAGCGTCAGCGAAATCAGCCTAAGACGCGCGCGCGAGCCAAATTCAGCATTCTAGGGGACGGAAGAGAGCGAGGGCAGTGCTGGCGGCGCTCCGACCTCCTCCCTCTCCCATCGCGCCCAGCCCGTACGAAGGCAGCTACGCAGGACGCGCGCGCAACCGCTATGCAGTATGCGGAGAGCCGCGCGCATCTCTCCTTTTTCCACTTCAAATTACCACTACATTTGTAATAACAGCGTAAAATTTCCCTTACGCGCTGCTGCTTCGTGAACGTGCTAACGCATTTCCGCTCGCCAGCCACTGCTACAGCGATGCGGCGCTGACAGCACGCGGCTCTAAATTTCAGTCCGGAGCACTGCTCTATACGTGCGGCCGGCCGCCGAGTGGGCATTCTAGCACACGCAGCGACCGACGACATTAGTTCTAGCAGCCATAGAGGCACACCTCGGGACCCGCAAATGCGCGTCGACCGAAAATAAGAAATAAAATGTGAAAAAACGGACGAGGGCTGCCTGCTTTTAAAACTTACGCTACATCAGAATTAAGTAAATGTGCAGCAACGACCGCCTCATCAGCCTAGGTGTGCGAAACACGCGCCGTGGCAATTAGTGCAGGCGAACGTGGCCGCTCGCGCGGAGTCGGCTCACGCGCCCTATACTCGCTTTGTTTGTGTTGTTGTGCTGAGCGCCTGGCGTTCTGTGCGTTTCTGCTACGAAACTTTTAGCACACGCGCTGTCGCAATGAGAACGCGTTGTCCGACAGCGCGCGTCGGGTTTTTTTTCTAAACGAGGAAGCGTCGAACAGAGGGAACGGACGGAATCGTCGAGATTCTCACTACATCCCAATGCCAATGCAGACACTTTGGGTGGCTCTGAGAAGAGCCGTTGGGTGTGGGCTGGGCGGACGAGCGCTCGGTCGCCTACTTGGAGCTGGTGTACTTGGTGACGGCTTTGGTGCCCTCGGACACGGCGTGTTTGGCCAGCTCGCCGGGCAACAGCAGACGCACGGCAGTCTGGATCTCCCGGCTCGTGATGGTCGAGCGCTTGTTGTAGTGAGCCAGACGGGACGACTCCGCGGCGATACGCTCGAAGATGTCGTTCACGAAGCTGTTCATGATAGACATGGCCTTGCTGGAGACTCCAGTGTCCGGGTGCACCTGCTTCAGCACCTTGTAGATATAGATGGAGAAGCTCTCCTTCCTGCGGCGCTTCTTCTTCTTCTTGTCGGTGGCGCGCACGTTCTTCTGCGCCTTGCCGGCCTTCTTCACGGCCTTACCGCTGGGCTGGGGAGGCATCGCACCGTTGTGAGTAGCCGAGCAAACGAGATCGGAATACGCGCGACCGGTCGCGCGCGCCCCGTTTTTATCGCGGGAGGGTGGTGTTCACGCGACCTCGCATATCCGCGCGCGCCATTGGTCCGCGCGGCCTCTCTCCCTTTCCCTCGCGCTTTCCTTTGGGACCGGCGGCGGCGACAGCGGCGAAGGCACTACGAGCACGGCTCAAATCGCTCACAGATCGCGACTGCGTCAGTCGTGCGTTTCTCTGTCTCACTCTACGCATCAGCAGCACCAGCATGTCCGGACGCGGCAAAGGCGGCAAGGCGAAGGGCAAGAGCAAGACGCGTTCCAGCCGCGCGGGTCTCCAGTTCCCCGTGGGCCGTATCCACCGTCTCCTGCGCAAGGGAAACTACGCCGAGCGCGTCGGAGCGGGCGCTCCCGTCTACCTCGCGGCCGTCCTCGAGTACCTGGCTGCCGAAGTGCTCGAGCTCGCTGGCAACGCGGCTCGTGACAACAAGAAGACCAGGATCATCCCCCGCCACCTGCAGCTCGCCATCCGCAACGACGAGGAGCTGAACAAGCTGCTCTCCGGCGTGACGATCGCGCAGGGCGGCGTCTTGCCCAACATCCAAGCTGTGCTTCTCCCAAAGAAGACCGAGAAGAAGGCGTAAGCGAGCAGCTCCCAGCCGCCGGACTACAGTCGCGCTCGTCGCACAACCCAACGGTCCTTGTCAGGACCACCGAAATGCGTGTGACGGCAGGGTTTTGCTTGGCAATCCCGTTCTCTGCGCCCGTTTCCCTCTGTTTGAATTAGCGCAACCGTGCCTGTTGAACTGACGCTGCTGCTAGCTAGCTGGCATGTCAGTGCACGAATGTAGATAGAAAGCGAGCTTCAGGGTGTCCGGGGGCGCACAGGGACGAGCCTCACTGCAAGTAGCGTACGATTCGCGTAGTGGAATGTGATAGGCGATCGGGCCCTTGAAAACAAACAAAAAATGGCCCATATCCGCAACCAGCATGCACTTATGAGCCAGGCAGGTATGCATGAGGAACGTGAACAAACGCATGCATGGCATACCAATACACAAAAGCTTGCACGCAACATCGGCCGCATTAATTTCGTCTTCGTGCGCGGCTTCTTCGCATGAATGCGCGAACCGTTTTGCAACGAACGCGCATTTTGTTTCTTTTTTTTTTTCCTCTCTCTCGTCTTGCTCGAGCGCGCGCAATACTTACCATATGCATCCGAAACGAGGCACCACCTCGCACCGGCAGCTCACCACAGACACACACACAGAGAAAAAATATTGATAATAAAAAATAACAACAAAACAGACAGACCGAGAGGGTACGGTTGGAGTACGTGGTCTCGCGTGCTCCCGTGGCCGAAGCAAACATGTAGGTGGTCCTGAGAAGGACCGTTTTGTGTTGCTTGCCTGACCGAGGCTGCGGCGCAGACAGCGGCCGAACCGAACTTAGGCGCGCTCGCCACGGATGCGCCGGGCCAGCTGGATGTCCTTCGGCATGATGGTAACGCGCTTGGCGTGGATGGCGCACAGGTTGGTGTCCTCGAAGAGACCGACCAGGTAGGCCTCGCTGGCCTCCTGAAGGGCCATCACAGCCGAACTCTGGAATCGGAGGTCGGTCTTGAAATCCTGAGCGATTTCCCTCACCAAGCGCTGGAACGGCAGCTTGCGGATGAGAAGTTCGGTCGACTTCTGGTAGCGGCGAATTTCACGAAGGGCCACGGTCCCAGGCCTGTACCGATGCGGTTTCTTAACCCCACCTGTGGCAGGTGCACTCTTGCGAGCAGCCTTGGTAGCAAGCTGCTTACGCGGAGCCTTCCCACCGGTGCTCTTACGGGCGGTTTGCTTGGTCCTGGCCATGGCGAACGGAGCGAGCGTCCGAAGTCGTCGACTGCCGGAGTGAAAATGACCCCTGCGCCGCGCGCGTCGTGCTTCGCCGCACTACTCTTCTCCTCTCCAACTCACCCGCCGATTGGCCAGCGCCAGCGCAGCCGTCTCGGGCGGTGCGGCGCACGCCGCCGCCGCCGTTCGCCAGGATGCTGGAGGAGGCACGTTTTCGCGCGGGCGCCTTGTTCGCGGCTAAGGAAAGCACATTCGCAGGCGGTTTAATTGAGTTTAAACACGACAGCATGCTGCGCTGTTCTCTTTCGTTTCAGCCAACACCACAATCTCGCTTATACCGCCGCGCGTCGTGAATTGCCAGTGCCGAGTGTGAGACCACACCACTAATCTCGACAGTGGTTAGCGCTCCACGCCCAACGCCATGGGAGCTGTTATCGCGATCTGCGCGCGACGGAGATGGGTGTGCATGTTTAGGCTACATTATTGCTTGTTCACTGCATTGCTTTGATCATGCTGCTGCTCGTTTCACGAACTACAAGTGCGCGCCACGGTGCCTTCTCGAGGGGCAACTACATCGTGGTGTGGCCGCACTCGGCAGCAAACCCTCTCGCATATGCAGACATGCCAGTACCACACTTTCCCGTCCACGCATTGAAGAACGCGAGGCCCGCATTCGCATCGCAAGATTAACGACAAACTTACGTATGGTCTACCAGCACCACTTCAGAGTTACAGAGAAAACGATGTACTTCCGCTCTAAG
>NW_027315136.1:0-67851 GCF_023375885.2 Dermacentor andersoni | reverse complement strand
ACACACGCGAGACAGATACCATTTGCATGCACATCTTGTGGTTTTGCAGAAAACTTCATCCGCGTCTACCAAAAGATGCATATGCATGCTTAAAACGCGTTTTCGCACAAATGCGTGCGCGGGTGCTAAAAAGAGCAGCATCGGCATGCTTAGCACGTCGTTTGGTAGAAATCCACGTGCGCGTTCTGCCAAAAGCACCATTTGCATGCACATCTTGTGGTTTTGCAGAAAACTTCATCCGCGTCTACCAAAAGATGCATGTGCATGCTTAAAACGCGTTTTCGCACAAATGCGTGCGCGGGTGCTAAAAAGAGCAGCATCGGCATGCTTAGCACGTCGTTTGGTAGAAATCCACGTGCGCGTTCTGCCAAAAGCACCATTTGCATGCACATCTTGTGGTTTTGCAGAAAACTTCATCCGCGTCTACCAAAAGATGCATGTGCATGCTTAAAACGCATTTTCGCACAAATCCGTGCGCGGGTGCTAAAAAGAGCAGCATCGGCATGCTTAGCACGTCGTTTGGTAGAAATCCACGTGCGCGTTCTGCCAAAAGCACCATTTGCATGCACATCTTGTGGTTTTGCAGAAACTTCATCCGCGTCTACCAAAAGATGCATGTGCATGCTTAAAACGCGTTTTTCGCACAAATGCGTGCGCGGGTACTAAAAAGAGCAGCATCGGCATGCTTAGCACGTCGTTTGGTAGAAATCCACGTGCGCGTTCTGCCAAAAGCACCATTTGCATGCACATCTTGTGGTTTTGCAGAAAACTTCATCCGCGTCTACCAAAAGATGCATGTGCATGCTTAAAACGCGTTTTCGCACAAATCCGTGCGCGGGTGCTAAAAAGAGCAGCATCGGCATGCTTAGCACGTCGTTTGGTAGAAATCCACGTGCGCGTTCTGCCAAAAGCACCATTTGCATGCACATCTTGTGGTTTTGCAGAAAACTTCATCCGCGTCTACCAAAAGATCCATGTGCACGCTTAAAACGCGTTTTCGCACAAATCCGTGCGCGGGTGCTAAAAAGAGCAGCATCGGCATGCTTAGCACGTCGTCTGGTAGAAATCCACGTGCGCGTTCTGCAAAAAGCACCATTTGCATGCACATCTTGTGGTTTTGCAGAAAACTTCATCCGCGTCTACCAAAAGATGCATGTGCATGCTTAAAACGCGTTTTCGCACAAATGCGTGCGCGGGTGCTAAAAAGAGCAGCATCGGCATGCTTAGCACGTCGTTTGGTAGAAATCCACGTGCGCGTTCTGCCAAAAGCACCATTTGCATGCACATCTTGTGGTTTTGCAGAAAACTTCATCCGCGTCTACCAAAAGATGCATGCGCATGCTTAAAACGCGTTTTCGCACAAATGCGTGCGCGGGTGCTAAAAAGAGCGGCATCGGCATGCTTAGCACGTCGTTTGGTAGAAATCCACGTGCGCGTTCTGCCAAAAGCACCATTTGCATGCACATCTTGTGGTTTTGCAGAAAACTTCATCCGCGTCTACCAAAAGATGCATGTGCATGCTTAAAACGCGTTTTCGCACAAATCCGTGCGCGGGTGCTAAAAAGAGCAGCATCGGCATGCTTAGCACGTCGTTTGGTAGACATCCACGTGCGCGTTCTGCCAAAAGCACCATTTGCATGCACATCTTGTGGTTTTGCAGAAAACTTCATCCGCGTCTACCAAAAGATGCATGTGCATGCTTAAAACGCGTTTTCGCACAAATCCGTGCGCGGGTGCTAAAAAGAGCAGCATCGGCATGCTTAGCACGTCGTTTGGTAGAAATCCACGTGCGCGTTCTGCCAAAAGCACCATTTGCATGCACATCTTGTGGTTTTGCAGAAAACTTCATCCGCGTCTACCAAAAGATGCATGTGCATGCTTAAAACGCGTTTTCGCACAAATCCGTGCGCGGGTGCTAAAAAGAGCAGCATCGGCATGCTTAGCACGTCGTTTGGTAGAAATCCACGTGCGCGTTCTGCCAAAAGCACCATTTGCATGCACATCTTGTGGTTTTGCAGAAAACTTCATCCGCGTCTACCAAAAGATGCATGTGCATGCTTAAAACGCGTTTTGGCACAAATCCGTGCGCGGGTGCTAAAAAGAGCAGCATCGGCATGCTTAGCACGTCGTTTGGTAGAAATCCACGTGCGCGTTCTGCCAAAAGCACCATTTGCATGCACATCTTGTGGTTTTGCAGAAAACTTCATCCGCGTCTACCAAAAGATGCATGTGCATGCTTAAAACGCGTTTTCGCACAAATGCGTGCGCGGGTGCTAAAAAGAGCAGCATCGGCATGCTTAGCACGTCGTTTGGTAGAAATCCACGTGCGCGTTCTGCCAAAAGCACCATTTGCATGCACATCTTGTGGTTTTGCAGAAAAACTTCATCCGCGTCTACCAAAAGATGCATGTGCATGCTTAAAACGCGTTTTTGCACAAATCCGTGCGCGGGTGCTAAAAAGAGCAGCATCGGCATGCTTAGCACGTCGTTTGGTAGAAATCCACGTGCGCGTTCTGCAAAAAGCACCATTTGCATGCACATCTTGTGGTTTTGCAGAAAACTTCATCCGCGTCTACCAAAAGATGCATGTGCATGCTTAAAACGCGTTTTCGCACAAATGCGTGCGCGGGTGCTAAAAAGAGCAGCATCGGCATGCTTAGCACGTCGTTTGGTATAAATCCACGTGCGCGTTCTGCCAAAAGCACCATTTGCATGCACATCTTGTGGTTTTGCAGAAAACTTCATCCGCGTCTACCAAAAGATGCATGTGCATGCTTAAAACGCGTTTTCGCACAAATCCGTGCGCGGGTGCTAAAAAGAGCAGCATCGGCATGCTTAGCACGTCGTTTGGTAGAAATCCACGTGCGCGTTCTGCCAAAAGCACCATTTGCATGCACATCTTCTGGTTTTGCAGAAAACTTCATCCGCGTCTACCAAAAGATGCATGTGCATGCTTAAAACGCGTTCTCGCACAAATCCGTGCGCGGGTGCTAAAAAGAGCAGCATCGGCATGCTTAGCACGTCGTTTGGTAGAAATCCACGTGCGCGTTCTGCCAAAAGCACCATTTGCATGCACATCTTGTGGTTTTGCAGAAAACTTCATCCGCGTCTACCAAAAGATGCATGTGCATGCTTAAAACGCGTTTTCGCACAAATCCGTGCGCGGGTGCTAAAAAGAGCAGCATCGGCATGCTTAGCACGTCGTTTGGTAGAAATCCACGTGCGCGTTCTGCCAAAAGCACCATTTGCATGCACATCTTGTGGTTTTGCAGAAAACTTCATCCGCGTCTACCAAAAGATGCATGTGCATGCTTAAAACGCGTTTTCGCACAAATGCGTGCGCGGGTGCTAAAAAGAGCAGCATCGGCATGCTTAGCACGTCGTTTGGTAGAAATCCACGTGCGCGTTCTGCCAAAAGCACCATTTGCATGCACATCTTGTGGTTTTGCAGAAAACTTCATCCGCGTCTACCAAAAGATGCATGTGCATGCTTAAAACGCGTTTTCGCACAAATCCGTGCGCGGGTGCTAAAAAGAGCAAATCGGCATGCTTAGCACGTCGTTTGGTAGAAATCCACGTGCGCGTTCTGCCAAAAGCACCATTTGCATGCACATCTTGTGGTTTTGCAGAAAACTTCATCCGCGTCTACCAAAAGATGCATGTGCATGCTTAAAACGCGTTTTCGCACAAATGCGTGCGCGGGTGCTAAAAAGAGCAGCATCGGCATGCTTAGCACGTCGTTTGGTAGAAATCCACGTGCGCGTTCTGCCAAAAGCACCATTTGCATGCACATCTTGTGGTTTTGC
Organism: Dermacentor andersoni; assembly: GCF_023375885.2. Taxonomy (NCBI): domain Eukaryota; kingdom Metazoa; phylum Arthropoda; class Arachnida; order Ixodida; family Ixodidae; genus Dermacentor; species Dermacentor andersoni. The sequence continues at coordinate 64,045 of NW_027315136.1, read as the reverse complement.
AGAAAACTTCATCCGCGTCTACCAAAAGATGCATGTGCATGCTTAAAACGCGTTTTCGCACAAATCCGTGCGCGGGTGCTAAAAAGAGCAGCATCGGCATGCTTAGCACGTCGTTTGGTAGAAATCCACGTGCGCGTTCTGCCAAAAGCACCATTTGCATGCACATCTTGTGGTTTTGCAGAAAACTTCATCCGCGTCTACCAAAAGATGCATGTGCATGCTTAAAACGCGTTTTCGCAAAAATCCGTGCGCGGGTGCTAAAAAGAGCAGCATCAGCATGCTTAGCACGTCGTTTGGTAGAAATCCACGTGCGCGTTCTGAAAAAAGCACCATTTGCATGCACATCTTGTGGTTTTGCAGAAAACTTCATCCGCGTCTACCAAAAGATGCATGTGCATGCTTAAAACGCGTTTTCGCACAAATGCGTGCGCGGGTGCTAAAAAGAACAGCATCGGCATGCTTAGCACGTCGTTTGGTAGAAATCCACGTGCGCGTTCTGCCAAAAGCACCATTTGCATGCACATCTTGTGGTTTTGCAGAAAACTTCATCCGCGTCTACCAAAAGATGCATGTGCATGCTTAAAACGCGTTTTCGCACAAATCCGTGCGCGGGTGCTAAAAAGAGCAGCATCGGCATGCTTAGCACGTCGTTTGGTAGAAATCCACGTGCGCGTTCTGCAAAAAGCACCATTTGCATGCACATCTTGTGGTTTTGCAGAAAACTTCATCCGCGTCTACCAAAAGATGCATGTGCATGCTTAAAACGCGTTTTCGCACAAATGCGTGCGCGGGTGCTAAAAAGAGCAGCATCGGCATGCTTAGCACGTCGTTTGGTAGAAATCCACGTGCGCGTTCTGCAAAAAGCACCATTTGCATGCACATCTTGTGGTTTTGCAGAAAACTTCATCCGCGTCTACCAAAAGATGCATGTGCATGCTTAAGAGGAAGCTTTAGCTTGGGGGCTCCTATCTAAATACATGTAAAAGGAGAATTCGTTTTTCTCGGCAACCACTGCACTAAATTTGACGGCGTTTGCTGCATTTAAAAGAAAAGCTTAAAATCTAGTGACTGTTGGTTTCGAATTTTCGATTTAGGTCGTCAAATGTTTGTAAAAATTTGGCAAAAATCGCCAATTTTCAGAAAACTAAACTATCAAGTTTACAACTCCGTAACTCAGCAAGAAAAAATCATATCGCCATTCTGTAAAATGTACCTGATAGCACATCTAAAGCGGACAAAATTGATATGTTATATATGAACCTCAAAAAATGGAGTAATGTGTAATTACAACTTTTGCAGAACCTTCGTAAACAACGTACCAAGGTCACGTAAGATGTAAACTGACATATCAAATTTGTCCGCTTTGAATGGTCTAATGGATGCCGTTTACAGAATCGCGATATCTGTTCTTGATGCAGAGCTATTAGCTTGTAAACTACGTGCTTCTATTTTTTCCATACGTCTGAATATTTGAAAATCCTTTAACAAAATTCAAGCCCTAAATCAAAATTCCGCTTCCAACAGTCACTAGAATTTAACTTTCTCTCTCAAATGCAACAAATTTCATTAAAATCGGTCCAGAGGTTATCTCAGAAAAACGCTTTTGCGTTTTTACATGTATTTGAATAGGCCGCGTTGGAGTTGAGCCCGAGCTAAAGCTTCCTCTTAAAACGCGTTTTCGCACAAATGCGTGCGCGGGTGCTAAAAAGAGCAGCATCGGCATGCTTAGCACGTCGTTTGGTAGAAATCCACGTGCGCGTTCTGCCAAAAGCACCATTTGCATGCACATCTTGTGGTTTTGCAGAAAACTTCATCCGCGTCTACCAAAAGATCCATGTGCATGCTTAAAACGCGTTTTCGCACAAATGCGTGCGCGGGTGCTAAAAAGAGCAGCATCGGCATGCTTAGCACGTCGTTTGGTAGAAATCCACGTGCGCGTTCTGCCAAAAGCACCATTTGCATGCACATCTTGTGGTTTTGCAGAAAACTTCATCCGCGTCTACCAAAAGATGCATGTGCATGCTTAAAACGCGTTTTCGCACAAAATCGTGCGCGGGTGCTAAAAAGAGCAGCATCGGCATGCTTAGCACGTCGTTTGGTAGAAATCCACGTGCGCGTTCTGCCAAAAGCACCATTTGCATGCACATCTTCTGGTTTTGCAGAAAACATCATCCGCGTCTACCAAAAGATGCATGTGCATGCTTAAAACGCGTTTTCGCACAAATCCGTGCGCGGGTGCTAAAAAGAGCAGCATCGGCATGCTTAGCACGTCGTTTGGTAGAAATCCACGTGCGCGTTCTGCCAAAAGCACCATTTGCATGCACATCTTCTGGTTTTGCAGAAAACTTCATCCGCGTCTACCAAAAGATGCATGTGCATGCTTAAAACGCGGTTTCGCACAAATCCGTGCGCGGGTGCTAAAAAGAGCAGCATCGGCATGCTTAGCACGTCGTTTGGTAGAAATCCACGTGCGCGTTCTGCCAAAAGCACCATTTGCATGCACATCTTGTGGTTTTGCAGAAAACTTCATCCGCGTCTACCAAAAGATGCATGTGCATGCTTAAAACGCGTTTTCGCACAAATGCGTGCGCGGGTGCTAAAAAGAGCAGCATCGGCATGCTTAGCACGTCGTTTGGTAGAAATCCACGTGCGCGTTCTGCCAAAAGCACCATTTGCACGCACATCTTGTGGTTTTGCAGAAAACTTCATCCGCGTCTACCAAAAGATGCATGTGCATGCTTAAAACGCGTTTTCGCACAAATGCGTGCGCGGGTGCTAAAAAGAGCAGCATCGGCATGCTTAGCACGTCGTTTGGTAGAAATCCACGTGCGCGTTCTGCCAAAAGCACCATTTGCATGCACATCTTGTGGTTTTGCAGAAAACTTCATCCGCGTCTACCAAAAGATGCATGTGCATGCTTAAAACGCATTTTCGCACAAATCCGTGCGCGGGTGCTAAAAAGAGCAGCATCGGCATGCTTAGCAAGTCGTTTGGTAGAAATCCACGTGCGCGTTCTGCCAAAAGCACCATTTGCATGCACATCTTGTGGTTTTGCAGAAAACTTCATCCGCGTCTACCAAAAGATGCATGTGCATGCTTAAAACGCGTTTTCGCACAAATGCGTGCGCGGGTGCTAAAAAGAGCAGCATCGGCATGCTTAGCACGTCGTTTGGTAGAAATCCACGTGCGCGTTCTGCCAAAAGCACCATTTGCATGCACATCTTGTGGTTTTGCAGAAAACTTCATCCGCGTCTACCAAAAGATGCATGTGCATGCTTAAAACGCGTTTTCGCACAAATCCGTGCGCGGGTGCTAAAAAGAGCAGCATCGGCATGCTTAGCACGTCGTTTGGTAGAAATCCACGTGCGCGTTCTGCCAAAAGCACCATTTGCATGCACATCTTGTGGTTTTGCAGAAAACTTCATCCGCGTCTACCAAAAGATCCATGTGCACGCTTAAAACGCGTTTTCGCACAAATCCGTGCGCGGGTGCTAAAAAGAGCAGCATCGGCATGCTTAGCACGTCGTCTGGTAGAAATCCACGTGCGCGTTCTGCAAAAAGCACCATTTGCATGCACATCTTGTGGTTTTGCAGAAAACTTCATCCGCGTCTACCAAAAGATGCATGTGCATGCTTAAAACGCGTTTTCGCACAAATGCGTGCGCGGGTGCTAAAAAGAGCAGCATCGGCATGCTTAGCACGTCGTTTGGTAGAAATCCACGTGCGCGTTCTGCCAAAAGCACCATTTGCATGCACATCTTGTGGTTTTGCAGAAAACTTCATCCGCGTCTACCAAAAGATGCATGCGCATGCTTAAAACGCGTTTTCGCACAAATGCGTGCGCGGGTGCTAAAAAGAGCGGCATCGGCATGCTTAGCACGTCGTTTGGTAGAAATCCACGTGCGCGTTCTGCCAAAAGCACCATTTGCATGCACATCTTGTGGTTTTGCAGAAAACTTCATCCGCGTCTACCAAAAGATGCATGTGCATGCTTAAAACGCGTTTTCGCACAAATCCGTGCGCGGGTGCTAAAAAGAGCAGCATCGGCATGCTTAGCACGTCGTTTGGTAGACATCCACGTGCGCGTTCTGCCAAAAGCACCATTTGCATGCACATCTTGTGGTTTTGCAGAAAACTTCATCCGCGTCTACCAAAAGATGCATGTGCATGCTTAAAACGCGTTTTCGCACAAATCCGTGCGCGGGTGCTAAAAAGAGCAGCATCGGCATGCTTAGCACGTCGTTTGGTAGAAATCCACGTGCGCGTTCTGCCAAAAGCACCATTTGCATGCACATCTTGTGGTTTTGCAGAAAACTTCATCCGCGTCTACCAAAAGATGCATGTGCATGCTTAAAACGTGTTTTCGCACAAATCCGTGCGCGGGTGCTAAAAAGAGCAGCATCGGCATGCTTAGCACGTCGTTTGGTAGAAATCCACGTGCGCGTTCTGCCAAAAGCACCATTTGCATGCACATCTTGTGGTTTTGCAGAAAACTTCATCCGCGTCTACCAAAAGATGCATGTGCATGCTTAAAACGCGTTTTTGCACAAATCCGTGCGCGGGTGCTAAAAAGAGCAGCATCGGCATGCTTAGCACGTCGTTTGGTAGAAATCCACGTGCGCGTTCTGCAAAAAGCACCATTTGCATGCACATCTTGTGGTTTTGCAGAAAACTTCATCCGCGTCTACCAAAAGATGCATGTGCATGCTTAAAACGCGTTTTCGCACAAATCCGTGCGCGGGTGCTAAAAAGAGCAGCATCGGCATGCTTAGCACGTCGTTTGGTAGAAATCCACGTGCGCGTTCTGCCAAAAGCACCATTTGCATGCACATCTTGTGGTTTTGCAGAAAACTTCATCCGCGTCTACCAAAAGATGCATGTGCATGCTTAAAACGCGTTTTCGCACAAATGCGTGCGCGGGTGCTAAAAAGAGCAGCATCGGCATGCTTAGCACGTCGTTTGGTAGAAATCCACGTGCGCGTTCTGCCAAAAGCACCATTTGCATGCACATCTTGTGGTTTTGCAGAAAACTTCATCCGCGTCTACCAAAAGATGCATGTGCATGCTTAAAACGCGTTTTCGCACAAATCCGTGCGCGGGTGCTAAAAAGAGCAAATCGGCATGCTTAGCACGTCGTTTGGTAGAAATCCACGTGCGCGTTCTGCCAAAAGCACCATTTGCATGCACATCTTGTGGTTTTGCAGAAAACTTCATCCGCGTCTACCAAAAGATGCATGTGCATGCTTAAAACGCGTTTTCGCACAAATGCGTGCGCGGGTGCTAAAAAGAGCAGCATCGGCATGCTTAGCACGTCGTTTGGTAGAAATCCACGTGCGCGTTCTGCCAAAAGCACCATTTGCATGCACATCTTGTGGTTTTGCAGAAAACTTCATCCGCGTCTACCAAAAGATGCATGTGCATGCTTAAAACGCGTTTTCGCACAAATCCGTGCGCGGGTGCTAAAAAGAGCAGCATCGGCATGCTTAGCACGTCGTTTGGTAGAAATCCACGTGCGCGTTCTGCCAAAAGCACCATTTGCATGCACATCTTGTGGTTTTGCAGAAAACTTCATCCGCGTCTACCAAAAGATGCATGTGCATGCTTAAAACGCGTTTTCGCAAAAATCCGTGCGCGGGTGCTAAAAAGAGCAGCATCAGCATGCTTAGCACGTCGTTTGGTAGAAATCCACGTGCGCGTTCTGAAAAAAGCACCATTTGCATGCACATCTTGTGGTTTTGCAGAAAACTTCATCCGCGTCTACCAAAAGATGCATGTGCATGCTTAAAACGCGTTTTCGCACAAATGCGTGCGCGGGTGCTAAAAAGAACAGCATCGGCATGCTTAGCACGTCGTTTGGTAGAAATCCACGTGCGCGTTCTGCCAAAAGCACCATTTGCATGCACATCTTGTGGTTTTGCAGAAAACTTCATCCGCGTCTACCAAAAGATGCATGTGCATGCTTAAAACGCGTTTTCGCACAAATCCGTGCGCGGGTGCTAAAAAGAGCAGCATCGGCATGCTTAGCACGTCGTTTGGTAGAAATCCACGTGCGCGTTCTGCAAAAAGCACCATTTGCATGCACATCTTGTGGTTTTGCAGAAAACTTCATCCGCGTCTACCAAAAGATGCATGTGCATGCTTAAAACGCGTTTTCGCACAAATGCGTGCGCGGGTGCTAAAAAGAGCAGCATCGGCATGCTTAGCACGTCGTTTGGTAGAAATCCACGTGCGCGTTCTGCAAAAAGCACCATTTGCATGCACATCTTGTGGTTTTGCAGAAAACTTCATCCGCGTCTACCAAAAGATGCATGTGCATGCTTAAGAGGAAGCTTTAGCTTGGGGGCTCCTATCTAAATACATGTAAAAGGAGAATTCGTTTTTCTCGGCAACCACTGCACTAAATTTGACGGCGTTTGCTGCATTTAAAAGAAAAGCTTAAAATCTAGTGACTGTTGGTTTCGAATTTTCGATTTAGGTCGTCAAATGTTTGTAAAAATTTGGCAAAAATCGCCAATTTTCAGAAAACTAAACTATCAAGTTTACAACTCCGTAACTCAGCAAGAAAAAATCATATCGCCATTCTGTAAAATGTACCTGATAGCACATCTAAAGCGGACAAAATTGATATGTTATATATGAACCTCAAAAAATGGAGTAATGTGTAATTACAACTTTTGCAGAACCTTCGTAAACAACGTACCAAGGTCACGTAAGATGTAAACTGACATATCAAATTTGTCCGCTTTGAATGGTCTAATGGATGCCGTTTACAGAATCGCGATATCTGTTCTTGATGCAGAGCTATTAGCTTGTAAACTACGTGCTTCTATTTTTTCCATACGTCTGAATATTTGAAAATCCTTTTAACAAAATTCAAGCCCTAAATCAAAATTCCGCTTCCAACAGTCACTAGAATTTAACTTTCTCTCTCAAATGCAACAAATTTCATTAAAATCGGTCCAGAGGTTATCTCAGAAAAACGCTTTTGCGTTTTTACATGTATTTGAATAGGCCGCGTTGGAGTTGAGCCCGAGCTAAAGCTTCCTCTTAAAACGCGTTTTCGCACAAATGCGTGCGCGGGTGCTAAAAAGAGCAGCATCGGCATGCTTAGCACGTCGTTTGGTAGAAATCCACGTGCGCGTTCTGCCAAAAGCACCATTTGCATGCACATCTTGTGGTTTTGCAGAAAACTTCATCCGCGTCTACCAAAAGATCCATGTGCATGCTTAAAACGCGTTTTCGCACAAATGCGTGCGCGGGTGCTAAAAAGAGCAGCATCGGCATGCTTAGCACGTCGTTTGGTAGAAATCCACGTGCGCGTTCTGCCAAAAGCACCATTTGCATGCACATCTTGTGGTTTTGCAGAAAACTTCATCCGCGTCTACCAAAAGATGCATGTGCATGCTTAAAACGCGTTTTCGCACAAAATCGTGCGCGGGTGCTAAAAAGAGCAGCATCGGCATGCTTAGCACGTCGTTTGGTAGAAATCCACGTGCGCGTTCTGCCAAAAGCACCATTTGCATGCACATCTTCTGGTTTTGCAGAAAACATCATCCGCGTCTACCAAAAGATGCATGTGCATGCTTAAAACGCGTTTTCGCACAAATCCGTGCGCGGGTGCTAAAAAGAGCAGCATCGGCATGCTTAGCACGTCGTTTGGTAGAAATCCACGTGCGCGTTCTGCCAAAAGCACCATTTGCATGCACATCTTCTGGTTTTGCAGAAAACTTCATCCGCGTCTACCAAAAGATGCATGTGCATGCTTAAAACGCGGTTTCGCACAAATCCGTGCGCGGGTGCTAAAAAGAGCAGCATCGGCATGCTTAGCACGTCGTTTGGTAGAAATCCACGTGCGCGTTCTGCCAAAAGCACCATTTGCATGCACATCTTGTGGTTTTGCAGAAAACTTCATCCGCGTCTACCAAAAGATGCATGTGCATGCTTAAAACGCGTTTTCGCACAAATGCGTGCGCGGGTGCTAAAAAGAGCAGCATCGGCATGCTTAGCACGTCGTTTGGTAGAAATCCACGTGCGCGTTCTGCCAAAAGCACCATTTGCACGCACATCTTGTGGTTTTGCAGAAAACTTCATCCGCGTCTACCAAAAGATGCATGTGCATGCTTAAAACGCGTTTTCGCACAAATGCGTGCGCGGGTGCTAAAAAGAGCAGCATCGGCATGCTTAGCACGTCGTTTGGTAGAAATCCACGTGCGCGTTCTGCCAAAAGCACCATTTGCATGCACATCTTGTGGTTTTGCAGAAAACTTCATCCGCGTCTACCAAAAGATGCATGTGCATGCTTAAAACGCATTTTCGCACAAATCCGTGCGCGGGTGCTAAAAAGAGCAGCATCGGCATGCTTAGCAAGTCGTTTGGTAGAAATCCACGTGCGCGTTCTGCCAAAAGCACCATTTGCATGCACATCTTGTGGTTTTGCAGAAAACTTCATCCGCGTCTACCAAAAGATGCATGTGCATGCTTAAAACGCGTTTTCGCACAAATGCGTGCGCGGGTGCTAAAAAGAGCAGCATCGGCATGCTTAGCACGTCGTTTGGTAGAAATCCACGTGCGCGTTCTGCCAAAAGCACCATTTGCATGCACATCTTGTGGTTTTGCAGAAAACTTCATCCGCGTCTACCAAAAGATGCATGTGCATGCTTAAAACGCGTTTTCGCACAAATCCGTGCGCGGGTGCTAAAAAGAGCAGCATCGGCATGCTTAGCACGTCGTTTGGTAGAAATCCACGTGCGCGTTCTGCCAAAAGCACCATTTGCATGCACATCTTGTGGTTTTGCAGAAAACTTCATCCGCGTCTACCAAAAGATCCATGTGCACGCTTAAAACGCGTTTTCGCACAAATCCGTGCGCGGGTGCTAAAAAGAGCAGCATCGGCATGCTTAGCACGTCGTCTGGTAGAAATCCACGTGCGCGTTCTGCAAAAAGCACCATTTGCATGCACATCTTGTGGTTTTGCAGAAAACTTCATCCGCGTCTACCAAAAGATGCATGTGCATGCTTAAAACGCGTTTTCGCACAAATGCGTGCGCGGGTGCTAAAAAGAGCAGCATCGGCATGCTTAGCACGTCGTTTGGTAGAAATCCACGTGCGCGTTCTGCCAAAAGCACCATTTGCATGCACATCTTGTGGTTTTGCAGAAAACTTCATCCGCGTCTACCAAAAGATGCATGCGCATGCTTAAAACGCGTTTTCGCACAAATGCGTGCGCGGGTGCTAAAAAGAGCGGCATCGGCATGCTTAGCACGTCGTTTGGTAGAAATCCACGTGCGCGTTCTGCCAAAAGCACCATTTGCATGCACATCTTGTGGTTTTGCAGAAAACTTCATCCGCGTCTACCAAAAGATGCATGTGCATGCTTAAAACGCGTTTTCGCACAAATCCGTGCGCGGGTGCTAAAAAGAGCAGCATCGGCATGCTTAGCACGTCGTTTGGTAGACATCCACGTGCGCGTTCTGCCAAAAGCACCATTTGCATGCACATCTTGTGGTTTTGCAGAAAACTTCATCCGCGTCTACCAAAAGATGCATGTGCATGCTTAAAACGCGTTTTCGCACAAATCCGTGCGCGGGTGCTAAAAAGAGCAGCATCGGCATGCTTAGCACGTCGTTTGGTAGAAATCCACGTGCGCGTTCTGCCAAAAGCACCATTTGCATGCACATCTTGTGGTTTTGCAGAAAACTTCATCCGCGTCTACCAAAAGATGCATGTGCATGCTTAAAACGTGTTTTCGCACAAATCCGTGCGCGGGTGCTAAAAAGAGCAGCATCGGCATGCTTAGCACGTCGTTTGGTAGAAATCCACGTGCGCGTTCTGCCAAAAGCACCATTTGCATGCACATCTTGTGGTTTTGCAGAAAACTTCATCCGCGTCTACCAAAAGATGCATGTGCATGCTTAAAACGCGTTTTGGCACAAATCCGTGCGCGGGTGCTAAAAAGAGCAACATCGGCATGCTTAGCACGTCGTTTGGTAGAAATCCACGTGCGCGTTCTGCCAAAAGCACCATTTGCATGCACATCTTGTGGTTTTGCAGAAAACTTCATCCGCGTCTACCAAAAGATGCATGTGCATGCTTAAAACGCGTTTTCGCACAAATGCGTGCGCGGGTGCTAAAAAGAGCAGCATCGGCATGCTTAGCACGTCGTTTGGTAGAAATCCACGTGCGCGTTCTGCCAAAAGCACCATTTGCATGCACATCTTGTGGTTTTGCAGAAAACTTCATCCGCGTCTACCAAAAGATGCATGTGCATGCTTAAAACGCGTTTTTGCACAAATCCGTGCGCGGGTGCTAAAAAGAGCAGCATCGGCATGCTTAGCACGTCGTTTGGTAGAAATCCACGTGCGCGTTCTGCAAAAAGCACCATTTGCATGCACATCTTGTGGTTTTGCAGAAAACTTCATCCGCGTCTACCAAAAGATGCATGTGCATGCTTAAAACGCGTTTTCGCACAAATGCGTGCGCGGGTGCTAAAAAGAGCAGCATCGGCATGCTTAGCACGTCGTTTGGTAGAAATCCACGTGCGCGTTCTGCCAAAACCGCCATTTGCATGCACATCTTGTGGTTTTGCAGAAAACTTCATCCGCGTCTACCAAAAGATGCATGTGCATGCTTAAAACGCGTTTTCGCACAAATCCGTGCGCGGGTGCTAAAAAGAGCAGCATCGGCATGCTTAGCACGTCGTTTGGTAGAAATCCACGTGCGCGTTCTGCCAAAAGCACCATTTGCATGCACATCTTCTGGTTTTGCAGAAAACTTCATCCGCGTCTACCAAAAGATGCATGTGCATGCTTAAAACGCGTTCTCGCACAAATCCGTGCGCGGGTGCTAAAAAGAGCAGCATCGGCATGCTTAGCACGTCGTTTGGTAGAAATCCACGTGCGCGTTCTGCCAAAAGCACCATTTGCATGCACATCTTGTGGTTTTGCAGAAAACTTCATCCGCGTCTACCAAAAGATGCATGTGCATGCTTAAAACGCGTTTTCGCACAAATCCGTGCGCGGGTGCTAAAAAGAGCAGCATCGGCATGCTTAGCACGTCGTTTGGTAGAAATCCACGTGCGCGTTCTGCCAAAAGCACCATTTGCATGCACATCTTGTGGTTTTGCAGAAAACTTCATCCGCGTCTACCAAAAGATGCATGTGCATGCTTAAAACGCGTTTTCGCACAAATGCGTGCGCGGGTGCTAAAAAGAGCAGCATCGGCATGCTTAGCACGTCGTTTGGTAGAAATCCACGTGCGCGTTCTGCCAAAAGCACCATTTGCATGCACATCTTGTGGTTTTGCAGAAAACTTCATCCGCGTCTACCAAAAGATGCATGTGCATGCTTAAAACGCGTTTTCGCACAAATCCGTGCGCGGGTGCTAAAAAGAGCAAATCGGCATGCTTAGCACGTCGTTTGGTAGAAATCCACGTGCGCGTTCTGCCAAAAGCACCATTTGCATGCACATCTTGTGGTTTTGCAGAAAACTTCATCCGCGTCTACCAAAAGATGCATGTGCATGCTTAAAACGCGTTTTCGCACAAATGCGTGCGCGGGTGCTAAAAAGAGCAGCATCGGCATGCTTAGCACGTCGTTTGGTAGAAATCCACGTGCGCGTTCTGCCAAAAGCACCATTTGCATGCACATCTTGTGGTTTTGCAGAAAACTTCATCCGCGTCTACCAAAAGATGCATGTGCATGCTTAAAACGCGTTTTCGCACAAATCCGTGCGCGGGTGCTAAAAAGAGCAGCATCGGCATGCTTAGCACGTCGTTTGGTAGAAATCCACGTGCGCATTCTGCCAAAAGCACCATTTGCATGCACATCTTGTGGTTTTGCAGAAAACTTCATCCGCGTCTACCAAAAGATGCATGTGCATGCTTAAAACGCGTTTTCGCACAAATCCGTGCGCGGGTGCTAAAAAGAGCAGCATCGGCATGCTTAGCACGTCGTTTGGTAGAAATCCACGTGCGCGTTCTGCCAAAAGCACCATTTGCATGCACATCTTGTGGTTTTGCAGAAAACTTCATCCGCGTCTACCAAAAGATGCATGTGCATGCTTAAAACGCGTTTTCGCACAAATGCGTGCGCGGGTGCTAAAAAGAGCAGCATCGGCATGCTTAGCACGTCGTTTGGTAGAAATCCACGTGCGCGTTCTGCCAAAAGCACCATTTGCATGCACATCTTGTGGTTTTGCAGAAAACTTCATCCGCGTCTACCTAAAGATGCATGTGCATGCTTAAAACGCGTTTTCGCACAAATCCGTGCGCGGGTGCTAAAAAGAGCAGCATCGGCATGCTTAGCACGTCGTTTGGTAGAAATCCACGTGCGCGTTCTGCCAAAAGCACCATTTGCATGCACATCTTGTGGTTTTGCAGGAAACTTCATCCGCGTCTACCAAAAGATGCATGTGCATGCTTAAAACGCGTTTTCGCACAAATCCGTGCGCGGGTGCTAAAAAGAGCAGCATCGGCATGCTTAGCACGTCGTTTGGTAGAAATCCACGTGCGCGTTCTGCCAAAAGCACCATTTGCATGCACATCTTGTGGTTTTGCAGAAAACTTCATCCGCGTCTACCAAAAGATGCATGTGCATGCTTAAAACGCGTTTTCGCACAAATGCGTGCGCGGGTGCTAAAAAGAGCAGCATCGGCATGCTTAGCACGTCGTTTGGTAGAAATCCACGTGCGCGTTCTGCAAAAAGCACCATTTGCATGCACATCTTGTGGTTTTGCAGAAAACTTCATCCGCGTCTACCAAAAGATGCATGTGCATGCTTAAAACGCGTTTTCGCACAAATGCGTGCGCGGGTGCTAAAAAGAGCAGCATCGGCATGCTTAGCACGTCGTTTGGTAGAAATCCACGTGCGCGTTCTGCCAAAAGCACCATTTGCATGCACATCTTGTGGTTTTGCAGAAAACTTCATCCGCGTCTACCAAAAGATGCATGTGCATGCTTAAAACGCGTTTTCGCTCAAATGCGAGTGCGGGTGCTAAAAGGAGCAGCATCGGCATGCTTAGCACGTCGTTTGGTAGAAATCCACGTGCGCGTTCTGCCAAAAGCACCATTTGCATGCACATCTTGTGGTTTTGCAGAAAACTTCATCCGCGTCTACCAAAAGATGCATGTGCATGCTTAAAACGCGTTTTCGCACAAATACGTGCGCGGGTGCTAAAAAGAGCAGCATCGGCATGCTTAGCACGTCGTTTGGTAGAAATCCACGTGCGCGTTCTGCCAAAAGCACCATTTGCATGCACATCTTGTGGTTTTGCAGAAACCTTCATCCGCGTCTACCAAAAGATGCATGTGCATGCTTAAAACGCGTTTTCACACAAATGCGTGCGCGGGTGCTAAAAAGAGCAGCATCGGCATGCTTAGCACGTCGTTTATTAGAAATCCACGTGCGCGTTCTGCCAAAAGCACCATTTGCATGCACATCTTGTGGTTTTGCAGAAAACTTCATCCGCGTCTACCAAAAGATGCAAACGCATGCTTAAAACTCGTTTTCGCACAAATCCGTGCGCGGGTGCTAAAAAGAGCAGCATCGGCATGCTTAGCACGTCGTCTGGTAGAAATCCACGTGCGCGTTCTGCCAAAAGCACCATTTGCATGCACATCTTGTGGTTTTGCAGAAAACTTCATCCGCGTCTACCAAAAGATGCATGTGCATGCTTAAAACGCGTTTTCGCACAAATCCGTGCGCGGGTGCTAAAAAGAGCAGCATCGGCATGCTTAGCACGTCGTTTGGTAGAAATCCACGTGCGCGTTCTGCAAAAAGCACCATTTGCATGCACATCTTGTGGTTTTGCAGAAAACTTCATCCGCGTCTACCAAAAGATGCATGTGCATGCTTAAAACACGTTTTCGCACAAATCCGTGCGCGGGTGCTAAAAAGAGCAGCATCGGCATGCTTAGCACGTCGTTTGGTAGAAATCCACGTGCGCGTTCTGCCAAAAGCACCATTTGCATGCACATCTTGTGGTTTTGCAGAAAACTCCATCCGCGTCTACCAAAAGATGCATGTGCATGCTTAAAACGCGTTTTCGCACAAATGCGTGCGCGGGTGCTAAAAAGAGCAGCATCGGCATGCTTAGCACGTCGTTTGGTAGAAATCCACGTGCGCGTTCTGCCAAAAGCACCATTTGTATGCACATCTTGTGGTTTTGCAGAAAACTTCATCCGCGTCTACCAAAAGATGCATGTGCATGCTTAAAACGCGTTTTCGCACAAATCCGTGCGCGGGTGCTAAAAAGAGCAGCATCGGCATGCTTAGCACGTCGTTTGGTAGAAATCCACGTGCGCATTCTGCCAAAAGCACCATTTGCATGCACATCTTGTGGTTTTGCAGAAAACTTCATCCGCGTCTACCAAAAGATGCATGTGCATGCTTAAAACGCGTTTTCGCACAAATCCGTGCGCGGGTGCTAAAAAGAGCAGCATCGGCATGCTTAGCACGTCGTTTGGTAGAAATCCACGTGCGCGTTCTGCCAAAAGCACCATTTGCATGCACATCTTGTGGTTTTGCAGAAAACTTCATCCGCGTCTACCAAAAGATGCATGTGCATGCTTAAAACGCGTTTTCGCACAAATGCGTGCGCGGGTGCTAAAAAGAGCAGCATCGGCATGCTTAGCACGTCGTTTGGTAGAAATCCACGTGCGCGTTCTGCCAAAAGCACCATTTGCATGCACATCTTGTGGTTTTGCAGAAAACTTCATCCGCGTCTACCAAAAGATGCATGTGCATGCTTAAAACGCGTTTTCGCTCAAATGCGTGTGCGGGTGCTAAAAGGAGCAGCATCGGCATGCTTAGCACGTCGTTTGGTAGAAATCCACGTGCGCGTTCTGCCAAAAGCACCATTTGCATGCACATCTTGTGGTTTTGCAGAAAACTTCATCCGCGTCTACCAAAAGATGCATGTGCATGCTTAAAACGCGTTTTCGCACAAATACGTGCGCGGGTGCTAAAAAGAGCAGCATCGGCATGCTTAGCACGTCGTTTGGTAGAAATCCACGTGCGCGTTCTGTCAAAAGCACCATTTGCATGCACATCTTGTGGTTTTGCAGAAACCTTCATCCGCGTCTACAAAAAGATGCATGTGCATGCTTAAAACGCGTTTTCACACAAATGCGTGCGCGGGTGCTAAAAAGAGCAGCATCGGCATGCTTAGCACGTCGTTTATTAGAAATCCACGTGCGCGTTCTGCCAAAAGCACCATTTGCATGCCCATCTTGTGGTTTTGCAGAAAACTTCATCCGCGTCTACCAAAAGATGCATGTGCATGCTTAAAACGCGTTTTCGCACAAATCCGTGCGCGGGTGCTAAAAAGAGCAGCATCGGCATGCTTAGCACGTCGTCTGGTAGAAATCCACGTGCGCGTTCTGCCAAAAGCACCATTTGCATGCACATATTGTGGTTTTGCAGAAAACTTCATCCGCGTCTACCAAAAGATGCATGTGCATGCTTAAAACGCGTTTTCGCACAAATCCGTGCGCGGGTGCTAAAAAGAGCAGCATCGGCATGCTTAGCACGTCGTTTGGTAGAAATCCACGTGCGCGTTCTGCAAAAAGCACCATTTGCATGCACATCTTGTGGTTTTGCAGAAAACTTCATCCGCGTCTACCAAATTTTGCATGTGCATGCTTAAAACGCGTTTTCGCACAAATGCGTGCGCGGGTGCTAAAAAAGCAGCATCGGCATGCTTAGCACGTCGTTTGGTAGAAATCCACGTGCGCGTTCTGCCAAAAGCACCATTTGCATGGACATCTTGTGGTTTTGCAGAAAACTTCATCCGCGTCTACCAAAAGATGCATGTGCATGCTTAAAACGCGTTTTCGCACAAATGCGTGCGCGGGTGCTAAAAAGAGCAGCATCGGCATGCTTAGCACGTCGTTTGGTAGAAATCCACGTGCGCGTTCTGCAAAAAGCACCATTTCCATGCACATCTTGTGGTTTTGCAGAAAACTTCATCCGCGTCTACCAAAAGATGCATGTGCATGCTTAAAACGCGTTTTCGCACAAATGCGCGCGTGGGTGCTAAAAAGAGCAGCATCGGCATGCTTAGCACGTCGTTTGGTAGAAATCCACGTGCGCGTTCTGCAAAAAGCACCATTTCCATGCACATCTTGTGGTTTTGCAGAAAACTTCATCCGCGTCTACCAAAAGATGCATGTGCATGCTTAAAACGCGTTTTCGCACAAATGCGCGCGCGGGTGCTAAAAAGAGCAGCATCGGCATGCTTAGCACGTCGTTTGGTAGAAATCCACGTGCGCGTTCTGCAAAAAGCACCATTTGCATGCACATCTTGTGGTTTTGCAGAAAACTTCATCCGCGTCTACCAAAAGATGCATGT
Source organism: Dermacentor andersoni (assembly GCF_023375885.2). Lineage (NCBI taxonomy): Eukaryota > Metazoa > Arthropoda > Arachnida > Ixodida > Ixodidae > Dermacentor > Dermacentor andersoni. The sequence continues at coordinate 47,698 of NW_027315136.1, read as the reverse complement.
GCATGCTTAAAACGCGTTCTCGCACAAATCCGTGCGCGGGTGCTAAAAAGAGCAGCATCGGCATGCTTAGCACGTCGTTTGGTAGAAATCCACGTGCGCGTTCTGCCAAAAGCACCATTTGCATGCACATCTTGTGGTTTTGCAGAAAACTTCATCCGCGTCTACCAAAAGATGCATGTGCATGCTTAAAACGCGTTTTCGCACAAATCCGTGCGCGGGTGCTAAAAAGAGCAGCATCGGCATGCTTAGCACGTCGTTTGGTAGAAATCCACGTGCGCGTTCTGCCAAAAGCACCATTTGCATGCACATCTTGTGGTTTTGCAGAAAACTTCATCCGCGTCTACCAAAAGATGCATGTGCGTGCTTAAAACGCGTTTTCGCACAAATGCGTGCGCGGGTGCTAAAAAGAGCAGCATCGGCATGCTTAGCACGTCGTTTGGTAGAAATCCACGTGCGTGTTCTGCAAAAAGCACCATTTGCATGCACATCTTGTGGTTTTGCAGAAAACTTCATCCGCGTCTACCAAAAGATGCATGTGCATGCTTAAAACGCGTTTTCGCACAAATCTGTGCGCGGGTGCTAAAAAGAGGAGCATCGGCATGCTAAGCACGTCGTTTGGTAAAAATCCACGTGCGCGTTCTGCCAAAAGCACCATTTGCATGCACACCTTGTGGTTTTGCAGAAAACTTCATCCGCGTCTACCAAAAGATGCATGTGCATGCTTAAAACGCGTTTTCGCACAAATGCGTGCGCGGGTGCTAAAAAGAGCAGCATCGGCATGCTTAGCACGCCGTTTGGTAGAAATCCACGTGCGCGTTCTGCCAAAAGCACCATTTGCATGCACATCTTGTGGTTTTCCAGAAAACTTCATCCGCGTCTACCAAAAGATGCATGTGCATGCTTAAAACGCGTTTTCGCACAAATGCGTGCGCGGGTGCTAAAAAGAGCAGCATCGGCATGCTTAGCACGTCGTTTGGTAGAAATCCACGTGCGCGTTCTGCCAAAAGCACCATTTGCATGCACATCTTGTGGTTTTGCAGAAAACTTCATCCGCGTCTACCAAAAGATGCATGTGCATGCTTAAAATGCGTTTTCGCACAAATCCGTGCGCGGGTGCTAAAAAGAGCAGCATCGGCATGCTTAGCACGTCGTTTGGTAGAAATCCACGTGCGCGTTCTGCCAAAAGCACCATTTGCATGCACATCTTGTGGTTTTGCAGAAAACTTCATCCGCGTCTACCAAAAGATGCATGTGCATGCTTAAAACGCGTTTTCGCACAAATCCGTGCGCGGGTGCTAAAAAGAGCAGCATCGGCATGCTTAGCACGTCGTTTGGTAGAAATCCACGTGCGCGTTCTGCAAAAAGCACCATTTGCATGCACATCTTGTGGTTTTGCAGAAAACTTCATCCGCGTCTACCAAAAGATGCATGTGCATGCTTAAAACGCGTTTTCGCACAAATGCGCGCGTGGGTGCTAAAAAGAGCAGCATCGGCATGCTTAGCACGTCGTTTGGTAGAAATCCACGTGCGCGTTCTGCAAAAAGCACCATTTCCATGCACATCTTGTGGTTTTGCAGAAAACTTCATCCGCGTCTACCAAAAGATGCATGTGCATGCTTAAAACGCGTTTTCGCACAAATGCGCGCGCGGGTGCTAAAAAGAGCAGCATCGGCATGCTTAGCACGTCGTTTGGTAGAAATCCACGTGCGCGTTCTGCCAAAAGCACCATTTGCATGCACATCTTGTGGTTTTGCAGAAAACTTCATCCGCGTCTACCAAAAGATGCATGTGCATGCTTAAAACGCGTTTTCGCACAAATGCGTGCGCGGGTGCTAAAAGGAGCAGCATCGGCATGCTTAGCACGTCGTTTGGTAGAAATCCACGTGCGCGTTCTGCCAAAAGCACCATTTGCATGCACATCTTGTGGTTTTGCAGAAAACTTCATCCGCGTCTACCAAAAGATGCATGTGCATGCTTAAAACGCGTTTTCGCACAAATCCGCGCGCGGGTGCTAAAAAGAGCAGCATCGGCATGCTTAGCACGTCGTTTGGTAGAAATCCACGTGCGCGTTCTGCAAAAAGCACCATTTGCATGCACATCTTGTGGTTTTGCAGAAAACTTCATCCGCGTCTACCAAAAGATGCATGTGCATGCTTAAAACGCGTTTTAGCACAAATGCGTGCGCGGGTGCTAAAAAGAGTAGCATCGGCATGCTTAGCACGTCGTTTGGTAGAAATCCACGTGCGCGTTCTGCAAAAAGCACCATTTGCATGCACATCTTGTGGTTTTGCAGAAAACTTCATCCGCGTCTACCAAAAGATGCATGTGCATGCTTAAAACGCGTTTTCGCACAAATGCGTGCGCGGGTGCTAAAAAGAGCAGCATCGGCATGCTTAGCACGTCGTTTGGTAGAAATCCACGTTCGCGTTCTGCCAAAAGCACCATTTGCATGCACATCTTGTGGTTTTGCAGAAAACTTCATCCGCGTCTACCAAAAGATGCATGTGCATGCTTAAAACGCGTTTTCGCACAAATCCGTGCGCGGGTGCTAAAAAGAGCAGCATCGGCATGCTTAGCACGTCGTTTGGTAGAAATCCACGAGCGCGTTCTGCCAAAAGCACCATTTGCATGCACATCTTCTCGTTTTGCAGAAAACTTCATCCGCGTCAACCAAAAGATGCATGTGCATGCTTAAAACGCGTTTTCGCACAAATGCGCGCGCGGGTGCTAAAAAGAGCAGCATCGGCATGCTTAGCACGTCGTTTGGTAGAAATCCACGTGCGCGTTCTGCAAAAAGCGCCATTTGCATGCACATCTTGTGGTTTTGCAGAAAACTTCATCCGCATCTACCAAAAGATGCATGTGCATGCTTAAAACGCGTTTTCGCACAAATGCGTGCTCGGGTGCTAAAAAGAGCAGCATCGGCATGCTTAGCACGTCGTTTGGTAGAAATCCACGTGCGCGTTCTGCAAAAAGCACCATTTGCATGCACATCTTGTGGTTTTGCAGAAAACTTCATCCGCGTCTACCAAAAGATGCATGTGCAAGCTTAAAACGCGTTTTCGCACAAATGCGTGCGCGGGTGCTAAAAAGAGCAGCATCGGCATGCTTAGCACGTCGTTTGGTAGAAATCCACGTGCGCGTTCTGCCAAAAGCACCATTTGCATACACATCTTGTGGTTTTGCAGAAAACTTCATCCGCGTCTACCAAAAGATGCATGTGCATGCTTAAAACGCGTTTTCGCACAAATCCGTGTGCGGGTGCTAAAAAGAGCAGCATCGGCATGCTTAGCACGTCGTTTGGTAGAAATCCACGTGCGCGTTCTGCCAAAAGCACCATTTGCATGCACATCTTCTGGTTTTGCAGAAAACTTCATCCGCGTCTACCAAAAGATGCATGTGCATGCTTAAAACGCGTTCTCGCACAAATCCGTGCGCGGGTGCTAAAAAGAGCAGCATCGGCATGCTTAGCACGTCGTTTGGTAGAAATCCACGTGCGCGTTCTGCCAAAAGCACCATTTGCATGCACATCTTGTGGTTTTGCAGAAAACTTCATCCGCGTCTACCAAAAGATGCATGTGCATGCTTAAAACGCGTTTTCGCACAAATCCGTGCGCGGTTGCTAAAAAGAGCAGCATCGGCATGCTTAGCACGTCGTTTGGTAGAAATCCACGTGCGCGTTCTGCCAAAAGCACCATTTGCATGCACATCTTGTGGTTTTGCAGAAAACTTCATCCGCGTCTACCAAAAGATGCATGTGCATGCTTAAAACGCGTTTTCGCACAAATGCGTGCGCGGGTGCTAAAAAGAGCAGCATCGGCATGCTTAGCACGTCGTTTGGTAGAAATCCACGTGCGCGTTCTGCCAAAAGCACCATTTGCATGCACATCTTGTGGTTTTGCAGAAAACTTCATCCGCGTCTACCAAAAGATGCATGTGCATGCTTAAAACGCGTTTTCGCACAAATCCGTGCGCGGGTGCTAAAAAGAGCAGCATCGGCATGCTTAGCACGTCGTTTGGTAGAAATCCACGTGCGCGTTCTGCCAAAAGCACCATTTGCATGCACATCTTGTGGTTTTGCAGAAAACTTCATCCGCGTCTACCAAAAGATGCATGTGCATGCTTAAAACGCGTTTTCGCACAAATGCGTGCGCGGGTGCTAAAAAGAGCAGCATCGGCATGCTTAGCACGTCGTTTGGTAGAAATCCACGCGCGCGTTCTGCCAAAAGCACCATTTGCATGCACATTTTGTGGTTTTGCAGAAAACTTCATCCGCGTCTACCAAAAGATGCATGTGCATGCTTAAAACGCGTTTTCGCACAAATCCGTGCGCGGGTGCTAAAAAGAGCAGCATCGGCATGCTTAGCACGTCGTTTGGTAGAAATCCACGTGCGCGTTCTGCCAAAAGCACCATTTGCATGCACATCTTGTGGTTTTGCAGAAAACTTCATCCGCGTCTACCAAAAGATGCATGTGCATGCTTAAAACGCGTTTTCGCACAAATCCGTGCGCGGGTGCTAAAAAGAGCAGCATCGGCATGCTTAGCACGTCGTTTGGTAGAAATCCACGTGCGCGTTCTGCAAAAAGCAGCATTTGCATGCACATCTTGTGGTTTTGCAGAAAACTTCATCCGCGTCTACCAAAATATGCATGTGCTTGCCTAAAACGCGTTTTCGCACAAATGCGGGTGCTAAAAAGAGCAGCATCGGCATGCTTAGCACGTCGTTTGGTAGAAATCCACGTGCGCGTTCTGCCAAAAGGACCATTTGCATGCACATCTTGTGGTTTTGCAGAAAACTTCATCCGCGTCTACCAAAAGATGCATGTGCATGCTTAAAACGCGTTTTCGCACAAATCCGTGCGCGGGTGCTAAAAAGAGCAGCATCGGCATTCTTAGCACGTCGTTTGGTAGAAATCCACGTGCGCGTTCTGCCAAAAGCACCATTTGCATGCACATCTTGTGGTTTTGCAGAAAACTTCATCCGCGTCTACCAAAAGATGCATGTGCATGCTTAAAACGCGTTTTCGCACAAATGCGTGCGCGGGTGCTAAAAAGAGCAGCATCGGCATGCTTAGCACGTCGTTTGGTAGAAATCCACGTGCGCGTTCTGCCAAAAGCACCATTTGCATGCACATCTTGTGGTTTTGCAGAAAACTTCATCCGCGTCTACCTAAAGATGCATGTGCATGCTTAAAACGCGTTTTCGCACAAATCCGTGCGCGGGTGCTAAAAAGAGCAGCATCGGTATGCTTAGCACGTCGTTTGGTAGAAATCCACGTGCGCGTTCTGCCAAAAGCACCATTTGCATGCACATCTTGTGGTTTTGCAGGAAACTTCATCCGCGTCTACCAAAAGATGCATGTGCATGCTTAAAACGCGTTTTCGCACAAATCCGTGCGCGGGTGCTAAAAAGAGCAGCATCGGCATGCTTAGCACGTCGTTTGGTAGAAATACACGTGCGCGTTCTGCCAAAAGCACCATTTGCATGCACATCTTGTGGTTTTGCAGAAAACTTCATCCGCGTCTACCAAAAGATGCATGTGCATGCTTAAAACGCGTTTTCGCACAAATCCGTGCGCGGGTGCTAAAAAGAGCAGCATCGGCATGCTTAGCACGTCGTTTGGTAGAAATCCACGTGCGCGTTCTGCAAAAAGCACCATTTGCATGCACATCTTGTGGTTTTGCAGAAAACTTCATCCGCATCTACCAAAAGATGCATGTGCATGCTTAAAACGCGTTTTCGCACAAATGCGGGTGCTAAAAAGAGCAGCATCGGCATGCTTAGCACGTCGTTTGGTAGAAATCCACGTGCGCGTTCTGCCAAAAGGACCATTTGCATGCACATCTTGTGGTTTTGCAGAAAACTTCATCCGCGTCTACCAAAAGATGCATGTGCATGCTTAAAACGCGTTTTCGCACAAATCCGTGCGCGGGTGCTAAAAAGAGCAGCATCGGTATGCTTAGCACGTCGTTTGGTAGAAATCCACGTGCGCGTTCTGCCAAAAGCACCATTTGCATGCACATCTTGTGGTTTTGCAGGAAACTTCATCCGCGTCTACCAAAAGATGCATGTGCATGCTTAAAACGCGTTTTCGCACAAATCCGTGCGCGGGTGCTAAAAAGAGCAGCATCGGCATGCTTAGCACGTCGTTTGGTAGAAATCCACGTGCGCGTTCTGCCAAAAGCACCATTTGCATGCACATCTTGTGGTTTTGCAGAAAACTTCATCCGCGTCTACCAAAAGATGCATGTGCATGCTTAAAACGCGTTTTCGCACAAATGCGTGCGCGGGTGCTAAAAAGAGCAGCATCGGCATGCTTAGCACGTCGTTTGGTAGAAATCCACGTGCGCGTTCTGCCAAAAGCACCATTTGCATGCACATCTTGTGGTTTTGCAGAAAACTTCATCCGCGTCTACCAAAAGATGCATGTGCATGCTTAAAACGCGTTTTCGCACAAATCCGTGCGCGGGTGCTAAAAAGAGCAGCATCGGCATGCTTAGCACGTCGTTTGGTAGAAATCCACGTGCGCGTTCTGCCAAAAGCACCATTTGCATGCACATCTTGTGGTTTTGCAGAAAACTTCATCCGCGTCTACCAAAAGATGCATGTGCATGCTTAAAACGCGTTTTCGCACAAATGCGTGCGCGGGTGCTAAAAAGAGCAGCATCGGCATGCTTAGCACGTCGTTTGGTAGAAATCCACGTGCGCGTTCTGCCAAAAGCACCATTTGCATGCACATCTTGTGGTTTTGCAGAAAACTTCATCCGCGTCTACCAAAAGATGCATGTGCATGCTTAAAACGCGTTTTCGCACAAATCCGTGCGCGGGTGCTAAAAAGAGCAGCATCGGCATGCTTAGCACGTCGTTTGGTAGAAATCCACGTGCGCGTTCTGCCAAAAGCACCATTTGCATGCACATCTTGTGGTTTTGCAGAAAACTTCATCCGCGCCTACCAAAAGATGCATGTGCATGCTTAAAACGCGTTTTTGCGCAAATCCGTGCGCGGGTGCTAAAAAGAGCAGCATCGGCATGCTTAGCACGTCGTTTGGTAGAAATCCACGTCCGCGTTCTGCCAAAAGCACCATTTGCATGCACATCTTGTGGTTTTGTAGAAAACTTCATCCGCGTCTACCTAAAGATGCATGTGCATGCTTAAAACGCGTTTTCGCACAAATCCGTGCGCGGGTGCTAAAAAGAGCAGCATCGGCATGCTTAGCACGTCGTTTGGTAGAAATCCACGTGCGCGTTCTGCCAAAAGCACCATTTGCATGCACATCTTGTGGTTTTGCAGGAAACTTCATCCGCGTCTACCAAAAGATGCATGTGCATGCTTAAAACGCGTTTTCGCACAAATCCGTGCGCGGGTGCTAAAAAGAGCAGCATCGGCATGCTTAGCACGTCGTTTGGTAGAGATCCACGTGCGCGTTCTGCCAAAAGCACCATTTGCATGCACATCTTGTAGTTTTGCAGAAAACTTCATCCGCGTCTACCAAAAGATGCATGTGCATGCTTAAAACGCGTTTTCGCACAAATCCGTGCGCGGGTGCTAAAAAGAGCAGCATCGGCATGCTTAGCACGTCGTTTGGTAGAAATCCACGTGCGCGTTCTGCAAAAAGCACCATTTGCATGCACATCTTGTGGTTTTGCAGAAAACTTCATCCGCATCTACCAAAAGATGCATGTGCATGCTTAAAACGCGTTTTCGCACAAATGCGGGTGCTAAAAAGAGCAGCATCGGCATGCTTAGCACGTCGTTTGGTAGAAATCCACGTGCGCGTTCTGCCAAAAGGACCATTTGCATGCACATCTTGTGGTTTTGCAGAAAACTTCATCCGCGTCTACCAAAAGATGCATGTGCATGCTTAAAACGCGTTTTCGCACAAATCCGTGCGCGGGTGCTAAAAAGAGCAGCATCGGTATGCTTAGCACGTCGTTTGGTAGAAATCCACGTGCGCGTTCTGCCAAAAGCACCATTTGCATGCACATCTTGTGGTTTTGCAGGAAACTTCATCCGCGTCTACCAAAAGATGCATGTGCATGCTTAAAACGCGTTTTCGCACAAATCCGTGCGCGGGTGCTAAAAAGAGCAGCATCGGCATGCTTAGCACGTCGTTTGGTAGAAATCCACGTGCGCGTTCTGCCAAAAGCACCATTTGCATGCACATCTTGTGGTTTTGCAGAAAACTTCATCCGCGTCTACCAAAAGATGCATGTGCATGCTTAAAACGCGTTTTCGCACAAATGCGTGCGCGGGTGCTAAAAAGAGCAGCATCGGCATGCTTAGCACGTCGTTTGGTAGAAATCCACGTGCGCGTTCTGCCAAAAGCACCATTTGCATGCACATCTTGTGGTTTTGCAGAAAACTTCATCCGCGTCTACCAAAAGATGCATGTGCATGCTTAAAACGCGTTTTCGCACAAATCCGTGCGCGGGTGCTAAAAAGAGCAGCATCGGCATGCTTAGCACGTCGTTTGGTAGAAATCCACGTGCGCGTTCTGCCAAAAGCACCATTTGCATGCACATCTTGTGGTTTTGCAGAAAACTTCATCCGCGTCTACCAAAAGATGCATGTGCATGCTTAAAACGCGTTTTCGCACAAATGCGTGCGCGGGTGCTAAAAAGAGCAGCATCGGCATGCTTAGCACGTCGTTTGGTAGAAATCCACGTGCGCGTTCTGCCAAAAGCACCATTTGCATGCACATCTTGTGGTTTTGCAGAAAACTTCATCCGCGTCTACCAAAAGATGCATGTGCATGCTTAAAACGCGTTTTCGCACAAATCCGTGCGCGGGTGCTAAAAAGAGCAGCATCGGCATGCTTAGCACGTCGTTTGGTAGAAATCCACGTGCGCGTTCTGCCAAAAGCACCATTTGCATGCACATCTTGTGGTTTTGCAGAAAACTTCATCCGCGTCTACCAAAAGATGCATGTGCATGCTTAAAACGCGTTTTTGCGCAAATCCGTGCGCGGGTGCTAAAAAGAGCAGCATCGGCATGCTTAGCACGTCGTTTGGTAGAAATCCACGTCCGCGTTCTGCCAAAAGCACCATTTGCATGCACATCTTGTGGTTTTGTAGAAAACTTCATCCGCGTCTACCTAAAGATGCATGTGCATGCTTATAACGCGTTTTCGCACAAATCCGTGCGCGGGTGCTAAAAAGAGCAGCATCGGCATGCTTAGCACGTCGTTTGGTAGAAATCCACGTGCGCGTTCTGCCAAAAGCACCATTTGCATGCACATCTTGTGGTTTTGCAGGAAACTTCATCCGCGTCTACCAAAAGATGCATGTGCATGCTTAAAACGCGTTTTCGCACAAATCCGTGCGCGGGTGCTAAAAAGAGCAGCATCGGCATGCTTAGCACGTCGTTTGGTAGAGATCCACGTGCGCGTTCTGCCAAAAGCACCATTTGCATGCACATCTTGTGGTTTTGCAGAAAACTTCATCCGCGTCTACCAAAACATGCATGTGCATGCTTAAAACGCGTTTTCGCACAAATGCGTGCGCGGGTGCTAAAAAGAGCAGCATCGGCATGCTTAGCACGTCGTTTGGTAGAAATCCACGTGCGCGTTCTGCAAAAAGCACCATTTGCATGCACATCTTGTGGTTTTGCAGAAAACTTCATCCGCGTCTACCAAAAGATGCATGTGCATGCTTAAAACGCGTTTTCGCACAAATGCGTGCGCGGGTGCTAAAAAGAGCAGCATCGGCATGCTTAGCACGTCGTTTGGTAGAAATCCACGTGCGCGTTCTGCCAAAAGCACCATTTGCATGCACATCTTGTGGTTTTCCAGAAAACTTCATCCGCGTCTACCAAAAGATGCATGTGCATGCTTAAAACGCGTTTTCGCTCAAATGCGTGTGCGGGTGCTAAAAGGAGCAGCATCGGCATGCTTAGCACGTCGTTTGGTAGAAATCCACGTGCGCGTTCTGCCAAAAGTACCATTTGCATGCACATCTTGTGGTTTTGCAGAAAACTTCATCCGCGTCTACCAAAAGATGCATGTGCATGCTTAAAACGCGTTTTCGCACAAATACGTGCGCGGGTGCTAAAAAGAGCAGCATCGGCATGCTTAGCACGTCGTTTGGTAGAAATCCACGTGCGCGTTCTGCCAAAAGCACCATTTGCATGCACATCTTGTGGTTTTGCAGAAAACTTCATCCGCGTCTACCAAAAGATGCATGTGCATGCTTAAAACGCGTTTTCACACAAATGCGTGCGCGGGTGCTAAAAAGAGCAGCATCGGCATGCTTAGCACGTCGTTTGGTAGAAATCCACGTGCGCGTTCTGCCAAAAGCACCATTTGCATGCACATCTTGTGGTTTTGCAGAAAACTTCATCCGCGTCTACCAAAAGATGCATGTGCATGCTTAAAATGCGTTTTCGCACAAATCCGTGCGCGGGTGCTAAAAAGAGCAGCATCGGCATGCTTAGCACGTCGTCTGGTAGAAATCCACGTGCGCGTTCTGCCAAAAGCACCATTTGCATGCACATCTTGTGGTTTTGCAGAAAACTTCATCCGCGTCTACCAAAAGATGCATGTGCATGCTTAAAACGCGTTTTCGCACAAATCCGTGCGCGGGTGCTAAAAAGAGCAGCATCGGCATGCTTAGCACGTCGTTTGGTAGAAATCCACGTGCGCGTTCTGCAAAAAGCACCATTTGCATGCACATCTTGTGGTTTTGCAGAAAACTTCATCCGCGTCTACCAAATTATGCATGTGCATGCTTAAAACGCGTTTTCGCACAAATGCGTGCGCGGGTGCTAAAAAGAGCAGCATCGGCATGCTTAGCACGTCGTTTGGTAGAAATCCACGTGCGCGTTCTGCCAAAAGCACCATTTGCATGGACATCTTGTGGTTTTGCAGAAAACTTCATCCGCGTCTACCAAAAGATGCATGTGCATGCTTAAAACGCGTTTTCGCACAAATCCGTGCGCGGGTGCTAAAAAGAGCAGCATCGGCATGCTTAGCACGTCGTTTGGTAGAAATCTACGTGCGCGTTCTGCAAAAAGCACCATTTGCATGCACATCTTGTGGTTTTGCAGAAAACTTCATCCGCGTCTACCAAAAGATGCATGGGCATGCTTAAAACGCGTTTTCGCACAAATGCGTGCGCGGGTGCTAAAAAGAGCAGCATCGGCATGCTTAGTACGTCGTTTGGTAGAAATCCACGTGCGCGTTCTGCAAAAAGCACCATTTGCATGCACATCTTGTGGTTTTGCAGGAAACTTCATCCGCGTCTACCAAAAGATGCATGTGCATGCTTAAAACGCGTTTTCGCACAAATGCGTGCGCGGGTGCTAAAAAGAGCAGCATCAGCATGCTTAGCACGTCGTTTGGTAGAAATCCACGTGCGCGTTCTGCCAAAAGCACCATTTGCATGCACATCTTGTGGTTTTGCAGAAAACTTCATCCGCGTCTACCAAAAGATGCATGTGCATGCTTAAAACGCGTTTTCGCACAAATCCGTGCGCGGGTGCTAAAAAGAGCAGCATCGGCATGCTTAGCACGTCGTTTGGTAGAAATCCACGTGCGCGTTCTGCCAAAAGCACCATTTGCATGCACATCTTGTGGTTTTGCAGAAAACATCCGCGTCTACCAAAAGATGCATGTGCATGCTTAAAACGCGTTTTCGCACAAATCCCTGCGCGGGTGCTAAAAAGAGCAGCATCGGCATGCTTAGCACGTCGTTTGGTAGAAATCTACGTGCGCGTTCTGCCAAAAGCACCATTTGCATGCACATCTTGTGGTTTTGCAGAAAACTTCATCCGCGTCTACCAAAAGATGCATGTGCATGCTTAAAACGCGTTTTCGCACAAATCCGTGCGCGGGTGCTAAAAAGAGCAGCATCGGCATGCTTAGCACGTCGTTTGGTAGAAATCCACGTGCGCGTTCTGCCAAAAGCACCATTTGCATGCACATCTTGTGGTTTTGCAGAAAACTTCATCCGCGTCTACCAAAAGATGCATGTGCATGCTTAAAACGCGTTTTCGCACAAATGCGTGCGCGGGTGCTAAAAAGAGCAGCATCGGCATGCTTAGCACGTCGTTTGGTAGAAATCCACGTGCGCGTTCTGCCAAAAGCACCATTTGCATGCACATCTTGTGGTTTTGCAGAAAACTTCATCCGCGTCTACCAAAAGATGCATGTGCATGCTTAAAACGCGTTTTCGCACAAATCCGTGCGCGGGTGCTAAAAAGAGCAGCATCGGCATGCTTAGCACGTCGTTTGGTAGAAATCCACGTGCGCGTTCTGCCAAAAGCACCATTTGCATGCACATCTTGTGGTTTTGCAGAAAACTTCATCCGCGTCTACCAAAAGATGCATGTGCATGCTTAAAACGCGTTTTCGCACAAATGCGTGCGCGGGTGCTAAAAAGAGCAGCATCGGCATGCTTAGCACGTCGTTTGGTAGAAATCCACAAGCGCGTTCTGCCAAAAGCACCATTTGCATGCACATCTTGTGGTTTTGCAGAAAACTTCATCCGCGTCTACCAAAAGATGCATGTGCATGCTTAAAACGCGTTTTCGCACAAATCCGTGCGCGGGTGCTAAAAAGAGCAGCATCGGCATGCTTAGCACGTCGTTTGGTAGAAATCCACGTGCGCGTTCTGCCAAAAGCACCATTTGCATGCACATCTTGTGGTTTTGCAGAAAACTTCATCGGCGTCTACCAAAAGATGCATGTGCATGCTTAAAACGCGTTTTCGCACAAATCCGCGCGCGGGTGCTAAAAAGAGCAGCATCGGCATGCTTAGCACGTCGTTTGGTAGAAATCCACGTGCGCGTTCTGCCAAAAGCACCATTTGCATGCACATCTTGTGGTTTTGCAGAAAACTTCATCCGCGTCTACCAAAAGATGCATGTGCATGCTTAAAACGCGTTTTCGCACAAATCCGTGCGCGGGTGCTAAAAAGAGCACCATCGGCATGCTTAGCACGTCGTCTGGTAGAAATCCACGTGCGCGTTCTGCCAAAAGCACCATTTGCATGCACATCTTGTGGTTTTGCAGAAAACTTCATCCGCGTCTACCAAAAGATGCATGTGCATGCTTAAACCGCGTTTTCGCACAAATGCGTGCGCGGGTGCTAAAAAGAGCAGCATCGGCATGCTTAGCACGTCGTTTGGTAGAAATCCACGTGCGCGTTCTGCCAAAAGCACCATTTGCATGCACATCTTGTGGTTTTCCAGAAAACTTCATCCGCGTCTACCAAAAGATGCATGTGCATGCTTAAAACGCGTTTTCGCACAAATGCGTGCGCGGGTGCTAAAAAGAGCAGCATCGGCATGCTTAGCACGTCGTTTGGTAGAAATCCACGTGCGCGTTCTGCCAAAAGCACCATTTGCATGCACATCTTGTGGTTTTGCAGAAAACTTCATCTGCGTCTATCAAAAGATGCATGTGCATGCTTAAAATGCGTTTTCGCACAAATCCGTGCGCGGGTGCTAAAAAGAGCAGCATCGGCATGCTTAGCACGTCGTTTGGTAGAAATCCACGTGCGCGTTCTGCCAAAAGCACCATTTGCATGCACATCTTGTGGTTTTGCAGAAAACTTCATCCGCGTCTACCAAAAGATGCATGTGCATGCTTAAAACGCGTTTTCGCACAAATCCGTGCGCGGGTGCTAAAAAGAGCAGCATCGGCATGCTTAGCACGTCGTTTGGTAGAAATCCACGTGCGCGTTCTGCCGAAAGCACCATTTGCATGCACATCTTGTGGTTTTGCAGAAAACTTCATCCGCGTCTACCAAAAGATGCATGTGCATGCTTAAAACGCGTTTTCGCACAAATGCGTGCGCGGGTGCTAAAAAGAGCAGCATCGGCATGCTTAGCACGTCGTTTGGTAGAAATCCACGTGCGCGTTCTGCAAAAAGCACCATTTGCATGCACATCTTGTGGTTTTGCAGAAAACTTCATCCGCGTCTACCAAAAGATGCATGTGCATGCTTAAAACGCGTTTTCGCACAAATCCGTGCGCGGGCGCTAAAAAGAGCAGCATCGGCATGCTTAGCACGTCGTTTGGTAGAAATCCACGTGCGCGTTCTGCCAAAAGCACCATTTGCATGCACATCTTGTGGTTTTGCAGAAAACTTCATCCGCGTCTACCAAAAGATGCATGTGCATGCTTAAAACGCGTTTTCGCACAAATCCGTGCGCGGGTGCTAAAAAGAGCAGCATCGGCATGCTTAGCACGTCGTTTGGTAGAAATCCACGTGCGCGTTCTGCAAAAAGCACCATTTGCATGCACATCTTGTGGTTTTGCAGAAAACTTCATCCGCGTCTACCAAAAGATGCATGTGCATGCTTAAAACGCGTTTTCGCACAAATGCGCGCGCGGGTGCTAAAAAGAGCAGCATCGGCATGCTTAGCACGTCGTTTGGTAGAAATCCACGTGCGCGTTCTGCAAAAAGCACCATTTGCATGCACATCTTGTGGTTTTGCAGAAAACTTCATCCGCATCTACCAAAAGATGCATGTGCATGCTTAAAACGCGTTTTCGCACAAATGCGTGCGCGGGTGCTAAAAAGAGCAGCATCGGCATGCTTAGCACGTCGTTTGGTAGAAATCCACGTGCGCGTTCTGCCCAAAGCACCATTTGCATGCACATCTTGTGGTTTTGCAGAAAACTTCATCCGCGTCTACCAAAAGATGCATGTGCATGCTTAAAACGCGTTTTCGCACAAATGCGTGTGCGGGTGCTAAAAGGAGCAGCATCGGCATGCTTAGCACGTCGTTTGGTAGAAATCCACGTGCGCGTTCTGCCAAAAGCACCATTTGCCTGCACATCTTGTGGTTTTGCAGAAAACTTCATCCGCGTCTACCAAAAGATGCATGTGCATGCTTAAAACGCGTTTTCGCACAAATCCGTGCGCGGGCGCTAAAAAGAGCAGCATCGGCAAGCTTAGCATGTCGTTTGGTAGAAATCCACGTGCGCGTTCTGCCAAAAGCACCATTTGCATGCACATCTTGTGGTTTTGCAGAAAACTTCATCCGCGTCTACCAAAACATGCATGTGCATGCTTAAAACGCGTTTTCGCACAAATCCGTGCGCGGGTGCTAAAAAGAGCAGCATCGGCATGCTTAGCACGTCGTTTGGTAGAAAGCCACGTGCGCGTTCTGCAAAAAGCACCATTTGCATGCACATCTTGTGGTTTTGCAGAAAACTTCATCCGCGTCTACCAAAAGATGCATGTGCATGCTTAAAACGCGTTTTCGCACAAATGCGCGCGCGGGTGCTAAAAAGAGCAGCATCGGCATGCTTAGCACGTCGTTTGGTAGAAATCCACGTGCGCGTTCTGCAAAAAGCACCATTTGCATGCACATCTTGTGGTTTTGCAGAAAACTTCATCCGCATCTACCAAAAGATGCATGTGCATGCTTAAAACGCGTTTTCGCACAAATGCGTGCGCGGGTGCTAAAAAGAGCAGCATCGGCATGCTTAGCACGTCGTTTGGTGGAAATCCACGTGCGCGTTCTGCCCAAAGCACCATTTGCATGCACATCTTGTGGTTTTGCAGAAAACTTCATCCGCGTCTACCAAAAGATGCATGTGCATGCTTAAAACGCGTTTTCGCACAAATGCGTGTGCGGGTGCTAAAAGGAGCAGCATCGGCATGCTTAGCACGTCGTTTGGTAGAAATCCACGTGCGCGTTCTGCCAAAAGCACCATTTGCATGCACATCTTGTGGTTTTGCAGAAAACTTCATCCGCGTCTACCAAAAGATGCATGTGCATGCTTAAAACGCGTTTTCGCACAAATCCGTGCGCGGGCGCTAAAAAGAGCAGCATCGGCATGCTTAGCACGTCGTTTGGTAGAAATCCACGTGCGCGTTCTGCCAAAAGCACCATTTGCATGCACATCTTGTGGTTTTGCAGAAAACTTCATCCGCGTCTACCAAAAGATTCATGTGCATGCTTAAAACGCGTTTTCGCACAAATCCGTGCGCGGGTGCTAAAAAGAGCAGCATCGGCATGCTTAGCACGTCGTTTGGTAGAAATCCACGTGCGCGTTCTGCCAAAAGCACCATTTGCATGCACATCTTGTGGTTTTGCAGAAAACTTCATCCGCGTCTACCAAAAGATGCATGTGCATGCTTAAAACGCGTTTTCGCACAAATCCGTGCGCGGGTGCTAAAAAGAGCAGCATCGGCATGCTTAGCACGTCGTTTGGTAGAAATCCACGTGCGCGTTCTGCAAAAAGCACCATTTGCATGCACATCTTGTGGTTTTGCAGAAAACTTCATCCGCGTCTACCAAAAGATGCATGTGCATGCTTAAAACGCGTTTTCGCACAAATGCGCGCGCGGGTGCTAAAAAGAGCAGCATCGGCATGCTTAGCACGTCGTTTGGTAGAAATCCACGTGCGCGTTCTGCAAAAAGCACCATTTGCATGCACATCTTGTGGTTTTGCAGAAAACTTCATCCGCATCTACCAAAAGATGCATGTGCATGCTTAAAACGCGTTTTCGCACAAATGCGTGCGCGGGTGCTAAAAAGAGCAGCATCGGCATGCTTAGCACGTCGTTTGGTAGAAATCCACGTGCGCGTTCTTCCCAAAGCACCATTTGCATGCACATCTTGTGGTTTTGCAGAAAACTTCATCCGCGTCTACCAAAAGATGCATGTGCATGCTTAAAACGCGTTTTCGCACAAATCCGTGCGCGGGCGCTAAAAAGAGCAGCATCGGCATGCTTAGCACGTCGTTTGGTAGAAATCCACGTGCGCGTTCTGCCAAAAGCACCATTTGCATGCACATCTTGTGGTTTTGCAGAAAACTTCATCCGCGTCTACCAAAAGATGCATGTGCATGCTTAAAACGCGTTTTCGCACAAATCCGTGCGCGGGTGCTAAAAAGAGCAGCATCGGCATGCTTAGCACGTCGTTTGGTAGAAATCCACGTGCACGTTCTGCAAAAAGCGCCATTTGCATGCACATCTTGTGGTTTTGCAGAAAACTTCATCCGCGTCTACCAAAAGATGCATGTGCATGCTTAAAACGCGTTTTCGCACAAATGCGCGCGCGGGTGCTAAAAAGAGCAGCATCGGCATGCTTAGCACGTCGTTTGGTAGAAATCCACGTGCGCGTTCTGCAAAAAGCACCATTTGCATGCACATCTTGTGGTTTTGCAGAAAACTTCATCCGCATCTACCAAAAGATGCATGTGCATGCTTAAAACGCGTTTTCGCACAAATGCGTGCGCGGGTGCTAAAAAGAGCAGCATCGGCATGCTTAGCACGTCGTTTGGTAGAAATCCACGTGCGCGTTCTGCCCAAAGCACCATTTGCATGCACATCTTGTGGTTTTGCAGAAAACTTCATCCGCGTCTACCAAAAGATGCATGTGCATGCTTAAAACGCGTTTTCGCACAAATCCGTGCGCGGGTGCTAAAAAGAGCAGCATCGGCATGCTTAGCACGTCGTTTGGTAGAAATCCACGTGCGCGTTCTGCAAAAAGCACCATTTGCATGCACATCTTGTGGTTTTGCAGAAAACTTCATCCGCATCTACCAAAAGATGCATGTGCATGCTTAAAACGCGTTTTCGCACAAATGCGTGCGCGGGTGCTAAAAAGAGCAGCATCGGCATGCTTAGCACGTCGTTTGGTAGAAATCCACGTGCGCGTTCTGCCCAAAGCACCATTTGCATGCACATCTTGTGGTTTTGCAGAAAACTTCATCCGCGTCTACCAAAAGATGCATGTGCATGCTTAAAACGCGTTTTCGCACAAATGCGTGTGCGGGTGCTAAAAGGAGCAGCATCGGCATGCTTAGCACGTCGTTTGGTAGAAATCCACGTGCGCGTTCTGCCAAAAGCACCATTTGCCTGCACATCTTGTGGTTTTGCAGAAAACTTCATCCGCGTCTACCAAAAGATGCATGTGCATGCTTAAAACGCGTTTTCGCACAAATCCGTGCGCGGGCGCTAAAAAGAGCAGCATCGGCAAGCTTAGCATGTCGTTTGGTAGAAATCCACGTGCGCGTTCTGCCAAAAGCACCATTTGCATGCACATCTTGTGGTTTTGCAGAAAACTTCATCCGCGTCTACCAAAACATGCATGTGCATGCTTAAAACGCGTTTTCGCACAAATCCGTGCGCGGGTGCTAAAAAGAGCAGCATCGGCATGCTTAGCACGTCGTTTGGTAGAAAGCCACGTGCGCGTTCTGCAAAAAGCACCATTTGCATGCACATCTTGTGGTTTTGCAGAAAACTTCATCCGCGTCTACCAAAAGATGCATGTGCATGCTTAAAACGCGTTTTCGCACAAATGCGCGCGCGGGTGCTAAAAAGAGCAGCATCGGCATGCTTAGCACGTCGTTTGGTAGAAATCCACGTGCGCGTTCTGCAAAAAGCACCATTTGCATGCACATCTTGTGGTTTTGCAGAAAACTTCATCCGCATCTACCAAAAGATGCATGTGCATGCTTAAAACGCGTTTTCGCACAAATGCGTGCGCGGGTGCTAAAAAGAGCAGCATCGGCATGCTTAGCACGTCGTTTGGTGGAAATCCACGTGCGCGTTCTGCCCAAAGCACCATTTGCATGCACATCTTGTGGTTTTGCAGAAAACTTCATCCGCGTCTACCAAAAGATGCATGTGCATGCTTAAAACGCGTTTTCGCACAAATGCGTGTGCGGGTGCTAAAAGGAGCAGCATCGGCATGCTTAGCACGTCGTTTGGTAGAAATCCACGTGCGCGTTCTGCCAAAAGCACCATTTGCATGCACATCTTGTGGTTTTGCAGAAAACTTCATCCGCGTCTACCAAAAGATGCATGTGCATGCTTAAAACGCGTTTTCGCACAAATCCGTGCGCGGGCGCTAAAAAGAGCAGCATCGGCATGCTTAGCACGTCGTTTGGTAGAAATCCACGTGCGCGTTCTGCCAAAAGCACCATTTGCATGCACATCTTGTGGTTTTGCAGAAAACTTCATCCGCGTCTACCAAAAGATTCATGTGCATGCTTAAAACGCGTTTTCGCACAAATCCGTGCGCGGGTGCTAAAAAGAGCAGCATCGGCATGCTTAGCACGTCGTTTGGTAGAAATCCACGTGCGCGTTCTGCCAAAAGCACCATTTGCATGCACATCTTGAGGTTTTGCAGAAAACTTCATCCGCGTCTACCAAAAGATGCATGTGCATGCTTAAAACGCGTTTTCGCACAAATCCGTGCGCGGGTGCTAAAAAGAGCAGCATCGGCATGCTTAGCACGTCGTTTGGTAGAAATCCACGTGCGCGTTCTGCAAAAAGCACCATTTGCATGCACATCTTGTGGTTTTGCAGAAAACTTCATCCGCGTCTACCAAAAGATGCATGTGCATGCTTAAAACGCGTTTTCGCACAAATGCGCGCGCGGGTGCTAAAAAGAGCAGCATCGGCATGCTTAGCACGTCGTTTGGTAGAAATCCACGTGCGCGTTCTGCAAAAAGCACCATTTGCATGCACATCTTGTGGTTTTGCAGAAAACTTCATCCGCATCTACCAAAAGATGCATGTGCATGCTTAAAACGCGTTTTCGCACAAATGCGTGCGCGGGTGCTAAAAAGAGCAGCATCGGCATGCTTAGCACGTCGTTTGGTAGAAATCCACGTGCGCGTTCTGCCCAAAGCACCATTTGCATGCACATCTTGTGGTTTTGCAGAAAACTTCATCCGCGTCTACCAAAAGATGCATGTGCATGCTTAAAACGCGTTTTCGCACAAATCCGTGCGCGGGCGCTAAAAAGAGCAGCATCGGCATGCTTAGCACGTCGTTTGGTAGAAATCCACGTGCGCGTTCTGCCAAAAGCACCATTTGCATGCACATCTTGTGGTTTTGCAGAAAACTTCATCCGCGTCTACCAAAAGATGCATGTGCATGCTTAAAACGCGTTTTCGCACAAATCCGTGCGCGGGTGCTAAAAAGAGCAGCATCGGCATGCTTAGCACGTCGTTTGGTAGAAATCCACGTGCACGTTCTGCAAAAAGCACCATTTGCATGCACATCTTGTGGTTTTGCAGAAAACTTCATCCGCGTCTACCAAAAGATGCATGTGCATGCTTAAAACGCGTTTTCGCACAAATGCGCGCGCGGGTGCTAAAAAGAGCAGCATCGGCATGCTTAGCACGTCGTTTGGTAGAAATCCACGTGCGCGTTCTGCAAAAAGCACCATTTGCATGCACATCTTGTGGTTTTGCAGAAAACTTCATCCGCATCTACCAAAAGATGCATGTGCATGCTTAAAACGCGTTTTCGCACAAATGCGTGCGCGGGTGCTAAAAAGAGCAGCATCGGCATGCTTAGCACGTCGTTTGGTAGAAATCCACGTGCGCGTTCTGCCCGAAGCACCATTTGCATGCACATCTTGTGGTTTTGCAGAAAACTTCATCCGCGTCTACCAAAAGATGCATGTGCATGCTTAAAACGCGTTTTCGCACAAATGCGTGTGCGGGTGCTAAAAGGAGCAGCATCGGCATGCTTAGCACGTCGTTTGGTAGAAATCCACGTGCGCGTTCTGCCAAAAGCACCATTTGCATGCACATCTAGTGGTTTTGCAGAAAACTTCATCCGCGTCTACCAAAAGATGCATGTGCATGCTTAAAACGCGTTTTCGCACAAATCCGTGCGCGGGCGCTAAAAAGAGCAGCATCGGCATGCTTAGCACGTCGTTTGGTAGAAATCCACGTGCGCGTTCTGCCAAAAGCACCATTTGCATGCACATCTTGTGGTTTTGCAGAAAACTTCATCCGCGTCTACCAAAAGATGCATGTGCATGCTTAAAACGCGTTTTCGCACAAATCCGTGCGCGGGTGCTAAAAAGAGCAGCATCGGCATGCTTAGCACGTCGTTTGGTAGAAATCCACGTGCGCGTTCTGCCAAAAGCACCATTTGCATGCACATCTTGTGGTTTTGCAGAAAACTTCATCCGCGTCTACCAAAAGATGCATGTGCATGCTTAAAACGCGTTTTCGCACAAATCCGTGCGCGGGTGCTAAAAAGAGCAGCATCGGCATGCTTAGCACGTCGTTTGGTAGAAATCCACGTGCGCGTTCTGCAAAAAGCACCATTTGCATGCACATCTTGTGGTTTTGCAGAAAACTTCATCCGCGTCTACCAAAAGATGCATGTGCATGCTTAAAACGCGTTTTCGCACAAATGCGCGCGCGGGTGCTAAAAAGAGCAGCATCGGCATGCTTAGCACGTCGTTTGGTAGAAATCCACGTGCGCGTTCTGCAAAAAGCACCATTTGCATGCACATCTTGTGGTTTTGCAGAAAACTTCATCCGCGTCTACCAAAAGATGCATGTGCATGCTTAAAACGCGTTTTCGCAGAAATGCGTGCGCGGGTGCTAAAAAGAGCAGCATCGGCATGCTTAGCACGTCGTTTGGTAGAAATCCACGTGCGCGTTCTGCCCAAAGCACCATTTGCATGCACATCTTGTGGTTTTGCAGAAAACTTCATCCGCGTCTAGCAAAAGATGCATGTGCATGCTTAAAACGCGTTTTCGCACAAATCCGTGCGCGGGTGCTAAAAAGAGCAGCATCGGCATGCTTAGCACGTCGTTTGGTAGAAATTCACGTGCGCGTTCTGCAAAAAGCACCATTTGCATGCACATCTTGTGGTTTTGCAGAAAACTTCATCCGCGTCTACCAAAAGATGCATGTGCATGCTTAAAACGCGTTTTCGCACAAATCCGTGCGCGGGTGCTAAAAAGAGCAGCATCGGCATGCTTAGCACGTCGTTTGGTAGAAATCCACGTGCGCGTTCTGTCAAAACCACCATTTGCATGCACATCTTGTGGTTTTGCAGAAAACTTCATCCGCGTCTACCAAAAGATGCATGTGCATGCTTAAAACGCGTTTTCGCACAAATCCGTGCGCGGGTGCTAAAAAGAGCAGCATCGGCATGCTTAGCACGTCGTTTGGTAGAAATCCACGTGCGCGTTCTGCCAAAAGCACCATTTGCATGCACATCTTGTGGTTTTGCAGAAAACTTCATCCGCGTCTACCAAAAGATGCATGTGCATGCTTAAAACGCGTTTTCGCACAAATCCGTGCGCGGGTGCTAAAAAGAGCAGCATCGGCATGCTTAGCACGTCGTTTGGTAGAACTCCACGTGCGCGTTCTGCCAAAAGCACCATTTGCATGCACATCTTGTGGTTTTGCAGAAAACTTCATCCGCGTCTACCAAAAGATGCATGTGCATGCTTAAAACGCGTTTTCGCACAAATCCGTGCGCGGGTGCTAAAAAGAGCAGCATCGGCATGCTTAGCACGTCGTTTGGTAGAAATCCACGTGCGCGTTCTGCAAAAAGCACCATTTGCATGCACATCTTGTGGTTTTGCAGAAAACTTCATCCGCATCTACCAAAAGATGCATGTGCATGCTTAAAACGCGTTTTCGCACAAATGCGTGCGCGGGTGCTAAAAAGAGCAGCATCGGCATGCTTAGCACGTCGTTTGGTAGAAATCCACGTGCGCGTTCTGCCAAAAGCACCATTTGCATGCACATCTTGTGGTTTTGCAGAAAACTTCATCCGCGTCTACCAAAAGATGCATGTGCATGCTTAAAACGCGTTTTCGCACAAATGCGTGCGCGGGTGCTAAAAGGAGCAGCATCGGCATGCTTAGCACGTCGTTTGGTAGAAATCCACGTGCGCGTTCTGCCAAAAGCACCATTTGCATGCACATCTTGTGGTTTTGCAGAAAACTTCATCCGCGTCTACCAAAAGATGCATGTGCATGCTTAAAACGCGTTTTCGCACAAATCCGTGCGCGGGTGCTAAAAAGAGCAGCATCGGCATGCTTAGCACGTCGTTTGGTATAAATCCACGTGCGCGTTCTGCAAAAAGCACCATTTGCATGCACATCTTGAGGTTTTGCAGAAAACTTCATCCGCGTCTACCAAAAGATGCATGTGCATGCTTAAAACGCGTTTTCGCACAAATGCGTGCGCGGGTGCTAAAAAGAGTAGCATCGGCATGCTTAGCACGTCGTTTGGTAGAAATCCACGTGCGCGTTCTGCAAAAAGCACCATTTGCATGCACATCTTGTGGTTTTGCAGAAAACTTCATCCGCGTCTACCAAAAGATGCATGTGCATGCTTAAAACGCGTTTTCGCACAAATGCGTGCGCGGGTGCTAAAAAGAGCAGCATCGGCATGCTTAGCACGTCGTTTGGTAGAAATCCACGTGCGCGTTCTGCCAAAAGCACCATTTGCATGCACATCTTGTGGTTTTGCAGAAAACTTCATCCGCGTCTACCAAAAGATGCATGTGCATGCTTAAAACGCGTTTTCGCCCAAATCCGTGCGCGGGTGCTAAAAAGAGCAGCATCGGCATGCTTAGCGCGTCGTTTGGTAGAAATCCACGAGCGCGTTCTGCCAAAAGCACCATTTGCATGCACATCTTGTGGTTTTGCAGAAAACTTCATCCGCGTCTACCAAAAGATGCATGTGCATGCTTAAAACGCGTTTTCGCACAAATGCGCGCGCGGGTGCTAAAAAGAGCAGCATCGGCATGCTTAGCACGTCGTTTGGTAGAAATCCACGTGCGCGTTCTGCAAAAAGCACCATTTGCATGCACATCTTGTGGTATTGCAGAAAACTTTATCCGCATCTACCAAAAGATGCATGTGCATGCTTAAAACGCGTTTTCGCACAAATGCGTGCGCGGGTGCTAAAAAGAGCAGCATCGGCATGCTTAGCACGTCGTTTGGTAGAAATCCACGTGCGCGTTCTGCCAAAAGCACCATTTGCATGCACATCTTGTGGTTTTGCAGAAAACTTCATCCGCGTCTACCAAAAGATGCATGTGCATGCTTAAAACGCGTTTTCGCACAAATGCGTGCGCGGGTGCTAAAAGGAGCAGCATCGGCATGCTTAGCACGTCATTTGGTAGAAATCCACGTGCGCGTTCTGCCAAAAGCACCATTTGCATGCACATCTTGTGGTTTTGCAGAAAACTTCATCCGCGTCTACCAAAAGATGCATGTGCATGCTTAAAACGCGTTTTCGCACAAATCCGTGCGCGGGTGCTAAAAAGAGCAGCATAGGCATGCTTAGCACGTCGTTTGGTAGAAATCCACGTGCGCGTTCTGCCAAAAGCACCAGTTGCATGCACATCTTGTGGTTTTGCAGAAAACTTCATCCGCGTCTACCAAAAGATGCATGTGCATGCTTAAAACGCGTTTTCGCACAAATCCGTGCGCGGGTGCTAAAAAGAGCAGCATCGGCATGCTTAGCACGTCGTTTGGTAGAAATCCACGTGCGCGTTCTGCAAAAAGCACCATTTGCATGCACATCTTGTGGTTTTGCAGAAAACTTCATCCGCGTCTACC
Organism: Dermacentor andersoni; assembly: GCF_023375885.2. Taxonomy (NCBI): domain Eukaryota; kingdom Metazoa; phylum Arthropoda; class Arachnida; order Ixodida; family Ixodidae; genus Dermacentor; species Dermacentor andersoni. The sequence goes on along the minus strand of NW_027315136.1, from coordinate 23,388 downwards.
AAAAGATGCATGTGCATGCTTAAAACGCGTTTTCGCACAAATGCGTGCGCGGGTGCTAAAAAGAGTAGCATCGGCATGCTTAGCACGTCGTTTGGTAGAAATCCACGTGCGCGTTCTGCAAAAAGCACCATTTGCATGCACATCTTGTGGTTTTGCAGAAAACTTCATCCGCGTCTACCAAAATATGCATGTGCATGCTTAAAACGCGTTTTCGCACAAATGCGTGCGCGGGTGCTAAAAAGAGCAGCATCGGCATGCTTAGCACGTCGTTTGGTAGAAATCCACGTGCGCGTTCTGCCAAAAGCACCATTTGCATGCACATCTTGTGGTTTTGCAGAAAACTTCATCCGCGTCTACCAAAAGATGCATGTGCATGCTTAAAACGCGTTTTCGCACAAATCCGTGCGCGGGTGCTAAAAAGAGCAGCATCGGCATGCTTAGCACGTCGTTTGGTAGAAATCCGCGAGCGCGTTCTGCCAAAAGCACCATTTGCATGCACATCTTGTGGTTTTGCAGAAAACTTCATCCGCGTCTACCAAAAGATGCATGTGCATGCTTAAAACGCGTTTTCGCACAAATGCGTGCGCGGGTGCTAAAAAGAGCAGCATCGGCATGCTTAGCACGTCGTTTGGTAGAAATCCACGTGCGCGTTCTGCCAAAAGCACCATTTGCATGCACATCTTGTGGTTTTGCAGAAAACTTCATCCGCGTCTACCAAAAGATGCATGTGCATGCTTAAAACGCGTTTTCGCACAAATGCGTGCGCGGGTGCTAAAAGGAGCAGCATCGGCATGCTTAGCACGTCGTTTGGTAGAAATCCACGTGCGCGTTCTGCCAAAAGCACCATTTGCATGCACATATTGTGGTTTTGCAGAAAACTTCATCCGCGTCTACCAAAAGATGCATGTGCATGCTTAAAACGCGTTTTCGCACAAATCCGTGCGCGGGTGCTAAAAAGAGCAGCATCGGCATGCTTAGCACGTCGTTTGGTAGAAATCCACGTGCGCGTTCTGCCAAAAGCACCATTTGCATGCACATCTTGTGGTTTTGCAGAAAACTTCATCCGCGTCTACCAAAAGATGCATGTGCATGCTTAAAACGCGTTTTCGCACAAATCCGTGCGCGGGTGCTAAAAAGAGCAGCATCGGCATGCTTAGCACGTCGTTTGGTAGAAATCCACGTGCGCGTTCTGCAAAAAGCACCATTTGCATGCACATCTTGTGGTTTTGCAGAAAACTTCATCCGCGTCTACCAAAAGATGCATGTGCATGCTTAAAACGCGTTTTCGCACAAATGCGTGCGCGGGTGCTAAAAAGAGCAGCATCGGCACGTCGTTTGGTAGAAATCCACGTGCGCGTTCTGCCAAAAGCACCATTTGCATGCACATCTTGTGGTTTTGCAGAAAACTTCATCCGCGTCTACCAAAAGATGCATGTGCATGCTTAAAACGCGTTTTCGCACAAATCCGTGCGCGGGTGCTAAAAAGAGCAGCATCGGCATGCTTAGCACGTCGTTTGGTAGAAATCCACGTGCGCGTTCTGCAAAAAGCACCATTTGCATGCACATCTTGTGGTTTTGCAGAAAACTTCATCCGCGTCTACCAAAAGATGCATGTGCATGCTTAAAACGCGTTTTCGCACAAATGCGTGCGCGGGTGCTAAAAAGAGGAGCATCGGCATGCTTAGCACGTCGTTTGGTAGAAATCCACGTGCGCGTTCTGCCAAAAGCACCATTTGCATGCACATCTTGTGGTTTTGCAGAAAACTTCATCCGCGTCTACCAAAAGATGCATGTGCATGCTTAAAACGCGTTTTCGCACAAATCCGTGCGCGGGTGCTAAAAAGAGCAGCATCGGCATGCTTAGCACGTCGTTTGGTAGAAATCCACGTGCGCGTTCTGCCAAAAGCACCATTTGCATGCACATCTTGTGGTTTTGCAGAAAACTTCATCCGCGTCTACGAAAAGATGCATGTCCATGCTTAAAACGCGTTTTCGCACAAATCCGTGCGCGGGTGCTTAAAAGAGCAGCATCGGCATGCTTAGCACGTCGTTTGGTAGAAATCCACGTGCGCGGTTTGCCAAAAGCACCATTTGCATGCACATCTTGTGGTTTTGCAGAAAACTTCATCCGCGTCTACCAAAGATGCATGTGCATGCTTAAAACGCGTTTTCGCACAAATCCGTGCGCGGGTGCTAAAAAGAGCAGCATCGGCATGCTTAGCACGTCGTTTGGTAGAAATCCACGTGCGCGTTCTGCCAAAAGCACCATTTGCATGCACATCTTGTGGTTTTGCAGAAAACTTCATCCGCGTCTACCAAAAGATGCATGTGCATGCTTAAAACGCGTTTTCGCACAAATCCGTGCGCGGGTGCTAAAAAGAGCAGCATCGGCATGCTTAGCACGTCGTTTGGTAGAAATCCACGTGCGCGTTCTGCAAAAAGCACCATTTGCATGCACATCTTGTGGTTTTGCAGAAAACTTCATCCGCGTCTACCAAAAGATGCATGTGCATGCTTAAAACGCGTTTTCGCACAAATGCGTGCGCGGGTGCTAAAAAGAGTAGCATCGGCATGCTTAGCACGTCGTTTGGTAGAAATCCACGTGCGCGTTCTGCAAAAAGCACCATTTGCATGCACATCTTGTGGTTTTACAGAAAACTTCATCCGCGTCTACCAAAAGATGCATGTGCATGCTTAAAACGCGTTTTCGCACAAATGCGTGCGCGGGTGCTAAAAAGAGCAGCATCGGCATGCTTAGCACGTCGTTTGGTAGAAATCCACGTGCCCGTTCTGCCAAAAGCACCATTTGCATGCACATCTTGTGGTTTTGCAGAAAACTTCATCCGCGTCTACCAAAAGATTCATGTGCATGCTTAAAACGCGTTTTCGCACAAATCCGTGCGCGGGTGCTAAAAAGAGCAGCATCGGCATGCTTAGCACGTCGTTTGGTAGAAATCCACGTGCGCGTTCTGCAAAAAGCACCATTTGCATGCACATCTTGTGGTTTTGCAGAAAACTTCATCCGCGTCTACCAAAAGATGCATGTGCACGCTTAAAACGCGTTTTCGCACAAATCCGTGCGCGGGTGCTAAAAAGAGCAGCATCGGCATGCTTAGCACGTCGTTTGGTAGAAATCCACGTGCGCGTTCTGCCAAAAGCACCATTTGCATGCACATCTTGTGGTTTTGCAGAAAACTTCATCCGCGTCTACGAAAAGATGCATGTCCATGCTTAAAACGCGTTTTCGCACAAATCCGTGCGCGGGTGCTAAAAAGAGCAGCATCGGCATGCTTAGCACGTCGTTTGGTAGAAATCCACGTGCGCGTTTTGCCAAAAGCACCATTTGCATGCACATCTTCTGGTTTTGCAGAAAACTTCATCCGCGTCTACCAAAAGATGCATGTGCATGCTTAAAACGCGTTTTCACACAAATCCGTGCGCGGGTGCTAAAAAGAGCAGCATCGGCATGCTTAGCACGTCGTTTGGTAGAAATCCACGTGCGCGTTCTGCCAAAAGCACCATTTGCATGCACATCTTGTGGTTTTGCAGAAAACTTCATCCGCGTCTACCAAAAGATGCATGTGCATGCTTAAAACGCGTTTTCGCAAAAATCCGTGCGCGGGTGCTAAAAAGAGCAGCATCGGCATGCTTAGCACGTCGTTTGGTAGAAATCCACGTGCGCGTTCTGCAAAAAGCACCATTTGCATGCACATCTTGTGGTTTTGCAGAAAACTTCATCCGCGTCTACCCAAAGATGCATGTGCATGCTTAAAACGCGTTTTCGCACAAATGCGTGCGCGGGTGCTAAAAAGAGCAGCATCGGCATGCTTAGCACGTCGTTTGGTAGAAATCCACATGCGCGTTCTGCCAAAAGCACCATTTGCATGCACATCATGTGGTTTTGCAGAAAACTTCATCCGCGTCTACCAAAAGATGCATGTGCATGCTTAAAACGCGTTTTCGCACAAATCCGTGCGCGGGTGCTAAAAAGAGCAGCATCGGCATGCTTAGCACGTCGTTTGGTAGAAATCCCCGTGCGCGTTCTGCCAAAAGCACCATTTGCATGCACATCTTGTGGTTTTGCAGAAAACTTCATCCGCGTCTACCAAAAGATGCATGTGCATGCTTAAAACGCGTTTTCGCACAAATCCGTGCGCGGGTGCTAAAAAGAGCAGCATCGGCATGCTTAGCACGTCGTTTGGTAGAAATCCACGTGCGCGTTCTGCCAAAAGCACCATTTGCATGCACATCTTGTGGTTTTGCAGAAAACTTCATCCGCGTCTACCAAAAGATGCATGTGCATGCTTAAAACGCGTTTTCGCACAAATCCTTGCGCGGGTGCTAAAAAGAGCAGCATCGGCATGCTTAGCACGTCGTTTTGTAGAAATCCACGTGCGCGTTCTGCAAAAAGCACCATTTGCATGCACATCTTGTGGTTTTGCAGAAAACTTCATCCGCGTCTACCAAAAGATGCATGTGCATGCTTAAAACGCGTTTTCGCACAAATGCGTGCGCGGGTGCTAAAAAGAGCAGCATCGGCATGCTTAGCACGTCGTTTGGTAGAAATCCACGTGCGCGTTTTGCCAAAAGCACCATTTGCATGCACATCTTCTGGTTTTGCAGAAAACTTCATCCGCGTCTACCAAAAGATGCATGTGCATGCTTAAAACGCGTTTTCACACAAATCCGTGCGCGGGTGCTAAAAAGAGCAGCATCGGCATGCTTAGCACGTCGTTTGGTAGAAATCCACGTGCGCGTTCTGCCAAAAGCACCATTTGCATGCACATCTTGTGGTTTTGCAGAAAACTTCATCCGCGTCTACCAAAAGATGCATGTGCATGCTTAAAACGCGTTTTCGCAAAAATCCGTGCGCGGGTGCTAAAAAGAGCAGCATCGGCATGCTTAGCACGTCGTTTGGTAGAAATCCACGTGCGCGTTCTGCAAAAAGCACCATTTGCATGCACATCTTGTGGTTTTGCAGAAAACTTCATCCGCGTCTACCCAAAGATGCATGTGCATGCTTAAAACGCGTTTTCGCACAAATGCGTGCGCGGGTGCTAAAAAGAGCAGCATCGGCATGCTTAGCACGTCGTTTGGTAGAAATCCACATGCGCGTTCTGCCAAAAGCACCATTTGCATGCACATCATGTGGTTTTGCAGAAAACTTCATCCGCGTCTACCAAAAGATGCATGTGCATGCTTAAAACGCGTTTTCGCACAAATCCGTGCGCGGGTGCTAAAAAGAGCAGCATCGGCATGCTTAGCACGTCGTTTGGTAGAAATCCCCGTGCGCGTTCTGCCAAAAGCACCATTTGCATGCACATCTTGTGGTTTTGCAGAAAACTTCATCCGCGTCTACCAAAAGATGCATGTGCATGCTTAAAACGCGTTTTCGCACAAATCCTTGCGCGGGTGCTAAAAAGAGCAGCATCGGCATGCTTAGCACGTCGTTTGGTAGAAATCCACGTGCGCGTTCTGCAAAAAGCACCATTTGCATGCACATCTTGTGGTTTTGCAGAAAACTTCATCCGCGTCTACCAAAAGATGCATGTGCATGCTTAAAACGCGTTTTCGCACAAATGCGTGCGCGGGTGCTAAAAAGAGTAGCATCGGCATGCTTAGCACGTCGTTTGGTAGAAATCCACGTGAGCGTTCTGCAAAAAGCACCATTTGCATGCACATCTTGTGGTTTTGCAGAAAACTTCATCCGCGTCTACCAAAAGATGCATGTGCATGCTTAAAACGCGTTTTCGCACAAATGCGTGCGCGGGTGCTAAAAAGAGCAGCATCGGCATGCTTAGCACGTCGTTTGGTAGAAATCCACGTGCGCGTTCTGCCAAAAGCACCATTTGCATGCACATCTTGTGGTTTTGCAGAAAACTTCATCCGCGTCTACCAAAAGATGCATGTGCATGCTTAAAACGCGTTTTCGCACAAATCCGTGCGCGGGTGCTAAAAAGAGCAGCATCGGCATGCTTAGCACGTCGTTTGGTAGAAATCCACGAGCGCGTTCTGCCAAAAGCACCATTTGCATGCACATCTTGTGGTTTTGCAGAAAACTTCATCCGCGTCTACCAAAAGATGCATGTGCATGCTTAAAACGCGTTTTCGCACAAATGCATGCGCGGGTGCTAAAAAGAGCAGCATCGGCATGCTTAGCACGTCGTTTGGTAGAAATCCACGTGCGCGTTCTGCCGAAAGCACCATTTGCATGCACATCTTGTGGTTTTGCAGAAAACTTCATCCGCGTCTACCAAAAGATGCATGTGCATGCTTAAAACGCGTTTTCGCACAAATGCGTGCGCGGGTGCTAAAAGGAGCAGCATCGGCATGCTTAGCACGTCGTTTGGTAGAAATCCACGTGCGCGTTCTGCCAAAAGCACCATTTGCATGCACATCTTGTGGTTTTGCAGAAAACTTCATCCGCGTCTACCAAAAGATGCATGTGCATGCTTAAAACGCGTTTTCGCACAAATCCGCGCGCGGGTGCTAAAAAGAGCAGCATCGGCATGCTTAGCACGTCGTTTGGTAGAAATCCACGTGCGCGTTCTGCAAAAAGCACCATTTGCATGCACATCTTGTGGTTTTGCAGAAAACTTCATCCGCGTCTACCAAAAGATGCATGTGCATGCTTAAAACGCGTTTTCGCACAAATGCGTGCGCGGGTGCTAAAAAGAGTAGCATCGGCATGCTTAGCACGTCGTTTGGTAGAAATCCACGTGCGCGTTCTGCAAAAAGCACCATTTGCATGCACATCTTGTGGTTTTGCAGAAAACTTCATCCGCGTCTACCAAAAGATGCATGTGCATGCCTTAAACGCGTTTTCGCACAAATGCGTGCGCGGGTGCTAAAAAGAGCAGCATCGGCATGCTTAGCACGTCGTTTGGTAGAAATCCACGTGCGCGTTCTGCCAAAAGCACCATTTGCATGCACATCTTGTGGTTTTGCAGAAAACTTCATCCACGTCTACCAAAAGATGCATGTGCATGCTTAAAACGCGTTTTCGCACAAATCCGTGCGCGGGTGCTAAAAAGAGCAGCATCGGCATGCTTAGCACGTCGTTTGGTAGAAATCCACGTGCGCGTTCTGCAAAAAGCACCATTTGCATGCACATCTTGTGGTTTTGCAGAAAACTTCATCCGCGTCTACCAAAAGATGCATGTGCATGCTTAAAACGCGTTTTCGCACAAATGCGTGCGCGGGTGCTAAAAAGAGCAGCATCGGCATGCTTAGCACGTCGTTTGGTAGAAATCCACGTGCGCGTTCTGCCAAAAGCACCATTTGCATGCACATCTTGTGGTTTTGCAGAAAACTTCATCCGCGTCTACCAAAAGATGCATGTGCATGCTTAAAACGCGTTTTCGCACAAATCCGTGCGCGGGTGCTAAAAAGAGCAGCATCGGCATGCTTAGCACGTAGTTTGGTAGAAATCCCCGTGCGCGTTCTGCCAAAAGCACCATTTGCATGCACATCTTGTGGTTTTGCAGAAAACTTCATCCGCGTCTACCAAAAGATGCATGTGCATGCTTAAAACGCGTTTTCGCACAAATCCGAGCGCGGGTGCTAAAAAGAGCAGCATCGGCATGCTTAGCACGTCGTTTGGTAGAAATCCACGTGCGCGTTCTGTCAAAAGCACCATTTGCATGCACATCTTGTGGTTTTGCAGAAAACTTCATCCGCGTCTACCAAAAGATGCATGTGCATGCTTAAAACGCGTTTTCGCACAAATCCGTGCGCGGGTGCTAAAAAGAGCAGCATCGGCATGCTTAGCACGTCGTTTGGTAGAAATCCACGTGCGCGTTCTGCAAAAAGCACCATTTGCATGCACATCTTGTGGTTTTGCAGAAAACTTCATCCGCGTCTACCAAAAGATGCATGTGCATGCTTAAAACGCGTTTTCGCCCAAATGCGTGCGCGGGTGCTAAAAAGAGTAGCATCGGCATGCTTAGCACGTCGTTTGGTAGAAATCCACGTGCGCGTTCTGCAAAAAGCACCATTTGCATGCACATCTTGTGGTTTTGCAGAAAACTTCATCCGCGTCTACCAAAAGATGCATGTGCATGCTTAAAACGCGTTTTCGCACAAATCCGTGCGCGGGTGCTAAAAAGAGCAGCATCGGCATGCTTAGCACGTCGTTTGGTAGAAATCCACGAGCGCGTTCTGCCAAAAGCACCATTTGCATGCACATCTTGTGGTTTTGCAGAAAACTTCATCCGCGTCTACCAAAAGATGCATCTGCATGCTTAAAACGCGTTTTCGCACAAATGCGTGCGCGGGTGCTAAAAGGAGCAGCATCGGCATGCTTAGCACGTCGTTTGGTAGAAATCCACGCGCGCGTTCTGCCAAAAGCACCATTTGCATGCACATCTTGTGGTTTTGCAGAAAACTTCATCCGCGTCTACCAAAAGATGCATGTGCATGCTTAAAACGCGTTTTCGCACAAATCCGTGCGCGGGTGCTAAAAAGAGCAGCATCGGCATGCTTAGCACGTCGTTTGGTAGAAATCCACGTGCGCGTTCTGCCAAAAGCACCATTTGCATGCACATCTTGTGGTTTTGCAGAAAACTTCATCCGCGTCTACCAAAAGATGCATGTGCATGCTTAAAACGCGTTTTCGCACAAATCCGTGTGCGGGTGCTAAAAAGAGCAGCATCGGCATGCTTAGCACGTCGTTTGGTAGAAATCCACGTGCGCGTTCTGCAAAAAGCACCATTTGCATGCACATCTTGTGGTTTTGCAGAAAACTTCATCCGCGTCTACCAAAAGATGCATGTGCATGCTTAAAACGCGTTTTCGCACAAATGCGTGCGCGGGTGCTAAAAAGAGTAGCATCGGCATACTTAGCACGTCGTTTGGTAGAAATCCACGTGCGCGTTCTGCAAAAAGCACCATTTGCATGCACATCTTGTGGTTTTGCAGAAAACTTCATCCGCGTCTACCAAAAGATGCATGTGCAAGCTTAAAACGCGTTTTCGCACAAATGTGTGCGCGGGTGCTAAAAAGAGCAGCATCGGCATGCTTAGCACGCCGTTTGGTAGAAATCCACGTGCGCGTTCTGCCAAAAGCACCATTTGCATGCACATCTTGTGGTTTTGCAGAAAACTTCATCCGCGTCTACCAAAAGATGCATGTGCATGCTTAAAACGCGTTTTCGCACAAATCCGTGCGCGGGTGCTAAAAAGAGCAGCATCGGCATGCTTAGCACGTCGTTTGGTAGAAATCCACGTGCGCGTTCTGCAAAAAGCACCATTTGCATGCACATCTTGTGGTTTTGCAGAAAACTTCATCCGCGTCTACCAAAAGATGCATGTGCATGCTTAAAACGCGTTTTCGCACAAATGCGTGCGCGGGTGCTAAAAAGAGCAGCATCGGCATGCTTAGCACGTCGTTTGGTAGAAATCCACGTGCGCGTTCTGCCAAAAGCACCATTTGCATGCACATCTTGTGGTTTTGCAGAAAACTTCATCCGCGTCTACCAAAAGATGCATGTGCATGCTTAAAACGCGTTTTCGCACAAATCCGTGCGCGGGTGCTAAAAAGAGCAGCATCGGCATGCTTAGCACGTAGTTTGGTAGAAATCCCCGTGCGCGTTCTGCCAAAAGCACCATTTGCATGCACATCTTGTGGTTTTGCAGAAAACTTCATCCGCGTCTACCAAAAGATGCATGTGCATGCTTAAAACGCGTTTTCGCACAAATCCGTGCGCGGGTGCTAAAAAGAGCAGCATCGGCATGCTTAGCACGTCGTTTGGTAGAAATCCACGTGCGCGTTCTGCCAAAAGCACCATTTGCATGCACATCTTGTGGTTTTGCAGAAAACTTCATCCGCGTCTACCAAAAGATGCATGTGCATGCTTAAAACGCGTTTTCGCACAAATGCGTGCGCGGGTGCTAAAAAGAGCAGCATCGGCATGCTTAGCACGTCGTTTGGTAGAAATCCACGTGCGCGTTCTGCCAAAAGCACCATTTGCATGCACATCTTGTGGTTTTGCAGAAAACTTCATCCGCGTCTACCAAAAGATGCATGTGCATGCTTAAAACGCGTTTTCGCACAAATCCGTGCGCGGGTGCTAAAAAGAGCAGCATCGGCATGCTTAGCACGTCGTTTGGTAGAAATCCACGAGCGCGTTCTGCCAAAAGCACCATTTGCATGCACATCTTGTGGTTTTGCAGAAAACTTCATCCGCGTCTACCAAAAGATGCATGTGCATGCTTAAAACGCGTTTTCGCACAAATGCGTGCGCGGGTGCTAAAAGGAGCAGCATCGGCATGCTTAGCACGTCGTTTGGTAGAAATCCACGCGCGCGTTCTGCCAAAAGCACCATTTGCATGCACATCTTGTGGTTTTGCAGAAAACTTCATCCGCGTCTACCAAAAGATGCATGTGCATGCTTAAAACGCGTTTTCGCACAAATCCGTGCGCGGGTGCTAAAAAGAGCAGCATCGGCATGCTTAGCACGTCGTTTGGTAGAAATCCACGTGCGCGTTCTGCCAAAAGCACCATTTGCATGCACATCTTGTGGTTTTGCAGAAAACTTCATCCGCGTCTACCAAAAGATGCATGTGCATGCTTAAAACGCGTTTTCGCACAAATCCGTGCGCGGGTGCTAAAAAGAGCAGCATCGGCATGCTTAGCACGTCGTTTGGTAGAAATCCACGTGCGCGTTCTGCAAAAAGCACCATTTGCATGCACATCTTGTGGTTTTGCAGAAAACTTCATCCGCGTCTACCAAAAGATGCATGTGCATGCTTAAAACGCGTTTTCGCACAAATGCGTGCGCGGGTGCTAAAAAGAGTAGCATCGGCATACTTAGCACGTCGTTTGGTAGAAATCCACGTGCGCGTTCTGCAAAAAGCACCATTTGCATGCACATCTTGTGGTTTTGCAGAAAACTTCATCCGCGTCTACCAAAAGATGCATGTGCAAGCTTAAAACGCGTTTTCGCACAAATGCGTGCGCGGGTGCTAAAAAGAGCAGCATCGGCATGCTTAGCACGTCGTTTGGTAGAAATCCACGTGCGCGTTCTGCCAAAAGCACCATTTGCATGCACATCTTGTGGTTTTGCAGAAAACTTCATCCGCGTCTACCAAAAGATGCATGTGCATGCTTAAAACACGTTTTCGCACAAATCCGTGCGCGGGTGCTAAAAAGAGCAGCATCGGCATGCTTAGCACGTCGTTTGGTAGAAATCCACGTGCGCGTTCTGCAAAAAGCACCATTTGCATGTACATCTTGTGGTTTTGCAGAAAACTTCATCCGCGTCTACCAAAAGATGCATGTGCATGCTTAAAACGCGTTTTCGCACAAATGCGTGCGCGGGTGCTAAAAAGAGCAGCATCGGCATGCTTAGCACGTCGTTTGGTAGAAATCCACGTGCGCGTTCTGCCAAAAGCACCATTTGCATGCACATCTTGTGGTTTTGCAGAAAACTTCATCCGCGTCTACTAAAAGATGCATGTGCATGCTTAAAACGCGTTTTCGCACAAATCCGTGCGCGGGTGCTAAAAAGAGGAGCATCGGCATGCTTAGCACGTCGTTTGGTAGAAATCCACGTGCGCGTTCTGCCAAAAGCACCATTTGCATGCACATCTTGTGGTTTTGCAGAAAACTTCATCCGCGTCTACGAAAAGATGCATGTCCATGCTTAAAACGCGTTTTCGCACAAATCCGTGCGCGGGTGCTAAAAAGAGCAGCATCGGCATGCTTAGCACGTCGTTTGGTAGAAATCCACGTGCGCGTTTTGCCAAAAGCACCATTTGCATGCACATCTTCTGGTTTTGCAGAAAACTTCATCCGCGTCTACCAAAAGATGCATGTGCATGCTTAAAACGCGTTTTCACACAAATCCGTGCGCGGGTGCTAAAAAGAGCAGCATCGGCATGCTTAGCACGTCGTTTGGTAGAAATCCACGTGCGCGCTCTGCCAAAAGCACCATTTGCATGCACATCTTGTGGTTTTGCAGAAAACTTCATCCGCGTCTACCAAAAGATGCATGTGCATGCTTAAAACGCGTTTTCGCAAAAATCCGTGCGCGGGTGCTAAAAAGAGCAGCATCGGCGTGCTTAGCACGTCGTTTGGTAGAAATCCACGTTCGCGTTCTGCAAAAAGCACCATTTGCATGCACATCTTGTGGTTTTGCAGAAAACTTCATCCGCGTCTACCAAAAGATGCATGTGCATGCTTAAAACGCGTTTTCGCACAAATGCGTGCGCGGGTGCTAAAAAGAGCAGCATCGGCATGCTTAGCACGTCGTTTGGTAGAAATCCACGTGCGCGTTCTGCCAAAAGCACCATTTGCATGCACATCTTGTGGTTTTGCAGAAAACTTCATCCGCGTCTACCAAAAGATACATGTGCATGCTTAAAACGCGTTTTCGCACAAATGCGTGCGCGGGTGCTAAAAAGAGCAGCATCGGCATGCTTAGCACGTCGTTTGGTAGAAATCCACGAGCGCGTTCTGCCAAAAGCACCATTTGCATGCACATCTTGTGGTTTTGCAGAAAACTTCATCCGCGTCTACCAAAAGATGCATGTGCATGCTTAAAACGCGTTTTCGCACAAATGCGTGCGCGGGTGCTAAAAGGAGCAGCATCGGCATGCTTAGCACGTCGTTTGGTAGAAATCCACGCGCGCGTTCTGCCAAAAGCACCATTTGCATGCACATCTTGTGGTTTTGCAGAAAACTTCATCCGCGTCTACCAAAAGATGCATGTGCATGCTTAAAACGCGTTTTCGCACAAATCCGTGCGCGGGTGCTAAAAAGAGCAGCATCGGCATGCTTAGCACGTCGTTTGGTAGAAATCCACGTGCGCGTTCTGCCAAAAGCACCATTTGCATGCACATCTTGTGGTTTTGCAGAAAACTTCATCCGCGTCTACCAAAAGATGCATGTGCATGCTTAAAACGCGTTTTCGCACAAATCCGTGCGCGGGTGCTAAAAAGAGCAGCATCGGCATGCTTAGCACGTCGTTTGGTAGAAATCCACGTGCGCGTTCTGCAAAAAGCACCATTTGCATGCACATCTTGTGGTTTTGCAGAAAACTTCATCCGCGTCTACCAAAAGATGCATGTGCATGCTTAAAACGCGTTTTCGCACAAATGCGTGCGCGGGTGCTAAAAAGAGTAGCATCGGCATACTTAGCACGTCGTTTGGTAGAAATCCACGTGCGCGTTCTGCAAAAAGCACCATTTGCATGCACATCTTGTGGTTTTGCAGAAAACTTCATCCGCGTCTACCAAAAGATGCATGTGCAAGCTTAAAACGCGTTTTCGCACAAATGCGTGCGCGGGTGCTAAAAAGAGCAGCATCGGCATGCTTAGCACGTCGTTTGGTAGAAATCCACGTGCGCGTTCTGCCAAAAGCACCATTTGCATGCACATCTTGTGGTTTTGCAGAAAACTTCATCCGCGTCTACCAAAAGATGCATGTGCATGCTTAAAACGCGTTTTCGCACAAATCCGTGCGCGGGTGCTAAAAAGAGCAGCATCGGCATGCTTAGCACGTCGTTTGGTAGAAATCCACGTGCGCGTTCTGCAAAAAGCACCATTTGCATGCACATCTTGTGGTTTTGCAGAAAACTTCATCCGCGTCTACCAAAAGATGCATGTGCATGCTTAAAACGCGTTTTCGCACAAATGCGTGCGCGGGTGCTAAAAAGAGCAGCATCGGCATGCTTAGCACGTCGTTTGGTAGAAATCCACGTGCGCGTTCTGCCAAAAGCACCATTTGCATGCACATCTTGTGGTTTTGCAGAAAACTTCATCCGCGTCTACTAAAAGATGCATGTGCATGCTTAAAACGCGTTTTCGCACAAATCCGTGCGCGGGTGCTAAGAAGAGGAGCATCGGCATGCTTAGCACGTCGTTTGGTAGAAATCCACGTGCGCGTTCTGCCAAAAGCACCATTTGCATGCACATCTTGTGGTTTTGCAGAAAACTTCATCCGCGTCTACGAAAAGATGCATGTCCATGCTTAAAACGCGTTTTCGCACAAATCCGTGCGCGGGTGCTAAAAAGAGCAGCATCGGCATGCTTAGCACGTCGTTTGGTAGAAATCCACGTGCGCGTTTTGCCAAAAGCACCATTTGCATGCACATCTTCTGGTTTTGCAGAAAACTTCATCCGCGTCTACCAAAAGATGCATGTGCATGCTTAAAACGCGTTTTCACACAAATCCGTGCGCGGGTGCTAAAAAGAGCAGCATCGGCATGCTTAGCACGTCGTTTGGTAGAAATCCACGTGCGCGTTCTGCCAAAAGCACCATTTGCATGCACATCTTGTGGTTTTGCAGAAAACTTCATCCGCGTCTACCAAAAGATGCATGTGCATGCTTAAAACGCGTTTTCGCAAAAATCCGTGCGCGGGTGCTAAAAAGAGCAGCATCGGCATGCTTAGCACGTCGTTTGGTAGAAATCCACGTGCGCGTTCTGCCAAAAGCACCATTTGCATGCACATCTTGTGGTTTTGCAGAAAACTTCATCCGCGTCTACGAAAAGATGCATGTCCATGCTTAAAACGCGTTTTCGCACAAATCCGTGCGCGGGTGCTAAAAAGAGCAGCATCGGCATGCTTAGCACGTCGTTTGGTAGAAATCCACGTGCGCGTTTTGCCAAAAGCACCATTTGCATGCACATCTTCTGGTTTTGCAGAAAACTTCATCCGCGTCTACCAAAAGATGCATGTGCATGCTTAAAACGCGTTTTCGCACAAATCCGTGCGCGGGTGCTAAAAAGAGCAGCATCGGCATGCTTAGCACGTAGTTTGGTAGAAATCCCCGTGCGCGTTCTGCCAAAAGCACCATTTGCATGCACATCTTGTGGTTTTGCAGAAAACTTCATCCGCGTCTACCAAAAGATGCATGTGCATGCTTAAAACGCGTTTTCGCACAAATCCGTGCGCGGGTGCTAAAAAGAGCAGCATCGGCATGCTTAGCACGTCGTTTGGTAGAAATCCACGTGCGCGTTCTGCCAAAAGCACCATTTGCATGCACATCTTGTGGTTTTGCATTAAACTTCATCCGCGTCTACCAAAAGATGCATGTGCATGCTTAAAACGCGTTTTCGCACAAATGCGTGCGCGGGTGATAAAAAGAGCAGCATCGGCATGCTTAGCACGTCGTTTGGTAGAAATCCACGTGCGCGTTCTGCCAAAAGCACCATTTGCATGCACATCTTGTGGTTTTGCAGAAAACTTCATCCGCGTCCACCAAAAGATGCATGTGCATGCTTAAAACGCGTTTTCGCACAAATCCGTGCGCGGGTGCTAAAAAGAGCAGCATCGGCATGCTTAGCACGTCGTTTGGTAGAAATCCACGAGCGCGTTCTGCCAAAAGCACCATTTGCATGCACATCTTGTGGTTTTGCAGAAAACTTCATCCGCGTCTACCAAAAGATGCATGTGCATGCTTAAAACGCGTTTTCGCACAAATGCGTGCGCGGGTGCTAAAAGGAGCAGCATCGGCATGCTTAGCACGTCGTTTGGTAGAAATCCACGCGCGCGTTCTGCCAAAAGCACCATTTGCATGCACATCTTGTGGTTTTGCAGAAAACTTCATCCGCGTCTACCAAAAGATGCATGTGCATGCTTAAAACGCGTTTTCGCACAAATCCGTGCGCGGGTGCTAAAAAGAGCAGCATCGGCATGCTTAGCACGTCGTTTGGTAGAAATCCACGTGCGCGTTCTGCCAAAAGCACCATTTGCATGCACATCTTGTGGTTTTGCAGAAAACTTCATCCGCGTCTACCAAAAGATGCATGTGCATGCTTAAAACGCGTTTTCGCACAAATCCGTGCGCGGGTGCTAAAAAGAGCAGCATCGGCATGCTTAGCACGTCGTTTGGTAGAAATCCACGTGCGCGTTCTGCAAAAAGCACCATTTGCATGCACATCTTGTGGTTTTGCAGAAAACTTCATCCGCGTCTACCAAAAGATGCATGTGCATGCTTAAAACGCGTTTTCGCACAAATGCGTGCGCGGGTGCTAAAAAGAGTAGCATCGGCATACTTAGCACGTCGTTTGGTAG
Source organism: Dermacentor andersoni (assembly GCF_023375885.2). Taxonomy (NCBI): domain Eukaryota; kingdom Metazoa; phylum Arthropoda; class Arachnida; order Ixodida; family Ixodidae; genus Dermacentor; species Dermacentor andersoni. The sequence continues at coordinate 7,369 of NW_027315136.1, read as the reverse complement.
AAATCCACGTGCGCGTTCTGCAAAAAGCACCATTTGCATGCACATCTTGTGGTTTTGCAGAAAACTTCATCCGCGTCTACCAAAAGATGCATGTGCAAGCTTAAAACGCGTTTTCGCACAAATGCGTGCGCGGGTGCTAAAAAGAGCAGCATCGGCATGCTTAGCACGTCGTTTGGTAGAAATCCACGTGCGCGTTCTGCAAAAAGCACCATTTGCATGCACATCTTGTGGTTTTGCAGAAAACTTCATCCGCGTCTACCAAAAGATGCATGTGCATGCTTAAAACGCGTTTTCGCACAAATCCGTGCGCGGGTGCTAAAAAGAGCAGCATCGGCATGCTTAGCACGTCGTTTGGTAGAAATCCACGTGCGCGTTCTGCAAAAAGCACCATTTGCATGCACATCTTGTGGTTTTGCAGAAAACTTCATCCGCGTCTACCAAAAGATGCATGTGCATGCTTAAAACGCGTTTTCGCACAAATGCGTGCGCGGGTGCTAAAAAGAGCAGCATCGGCATGCTTAGCACGTCGTTTGGTAGAAATCCACGTGCGCGTTCTGCCAAAAGCACCATTTGCATGCACATCTTGTGGTTTTGCAGAAAACTTCATCCGCGTCTACTAAAGGATGCATGTGCATGCTTAAAACGCGTTTTCGCACAAATCCGTGCGCGGGTGCTGAAAAGAGGAGCATCGGCATGCTTAGCACGTCGTTTGGTAGAAATCCACGTGCGCGTTCTGCCAAAAGCACCATTTGCATGCACATCTTGTGGTTTTGCAGAAAACTTCATCCGCGTCTACGAAAAGATGCATGTCCATGCTTAAAACGCGTTTTCGCACAAATCCGTGCGCGGGTGCTAAAAAGAGCAGCATCGGCATGCTTAGCACGTCGTTTGGTAGAAATCCACGTGCGCGTTTTGCCAAAAGCACCATTTGCATGCACATCTTCTGGTTTTGCAGAAAACTTCATCCGCGTCTACCAAAAGATGCATGTGCATGCTTAAAACGCGTTTTCGCACAAATGCGTGCGCGGGTGCTAAAAAGAGCAGCATCGGCATGCTTAGCACGTCGTTTGGTAGAAATCCACGTGCGCGTTCTGCCAAAAGCACCATTTGCATGCACATCTTGTGGTTTTGCAGAAAACTTCATCCGCGTCTACCAAAAGATGCATGTGCATGCTTAAAACGCGTTTTCGCACAAATCCGTGCGCGGGTGCTAAAAAGAGCAGCATCGGCATGCTTAGCACGTCGTTTGGTAGAAATCCCCGTGCGCGTTCTGCAAAAAGCACCATTTGCATGCACATCTTGTGGTTTTGCAGAAAACTTCATCCGCGTCTACCAAAAGATGCATGTGCATGCTTAAAACGCGTTTTCGCACAAATGCGTGCGCGGGTGCTAAAAAGAGCAGCATCGGCATGCTTAGCACGTCGTTTGGTAGAAATCCACGTGCGCGTTCTGCAAAAAGCACCATTTGCATGCACATCTTGTGGTTTTGCAGAAAACTTCATCCGGGTCTACCAAAAGATGCATGTGCATGCTGAAGAGGAAGCTTTAGCTTGGGTGCTGCTATCTAAATACATGTAAAAGGAGAATTTGTTTTTCTCGGCAACCACTGCACTAAATTTGACGGGGTTTGCTGAATTTAAAAGAAAAGCTTAAAATCTAGGGACTGTTGGTTTCGAATTTTCGATTTAGGTAGTCAAATTTTTGTAAAAATTTGGCAAAAATCGCAAATTTTCAGAAAACGAAACTATCAAGTTTACAACTCCGTAACTCAGCAAGAAAAAATCATATCGCAATTCTGTAAATTGTACCTGATAGCACATCTAATGCGGACAAAATTGTTATGTTACATATGAACCTCGAAAAATGGAGTAATGTGTAATTACAACTTTTGCAGAACCTTCGTAAACAACGTAACAAGATCACGTAAGATGTAAACTGACATATCAAATTTGTCCGCTTTGAATGGTCTAATGGATGCCGTTTACAGAATCGCGATATCTGTTCTTGATGCAGAGCTATTAGCTTGTAAACTTCGTGCTTCTATTTTTTTCATACGTCTGAATTTTTGAAAATCATTTTAACAAAATTCAAGCCCTAAATCAAAATTCCGCTTCCAACAGTCACTAGAATTTAACTTTCTCTCTCAAATGCAACAAATTTCATTAAAATCGGTCGAGAGGTTATCTCAGAAAAACGCTTTTGCGTTTTTACATGTATTTGAATAGGCCGCGTTGGAGTTGAGCCCGAGCTAAAGCTTCCTCTTCAAACGCGTTTTCGCACAAATGCGTGCGCGGGTGCTAAAAAGAGCAGCATCGGCATGCTTAGCACGTCGTTTGGTAGAAATCCACGTGCGCGTTCAGCCAAAAGCACCATTTGCATGCACATCTTGTGGTTTTGCAGAAAACTTCATCCGCGTCTACCAAAAGATGCATGTGCATGCTTAAAACGCGTTTTCGCACAAATCCCTGCGCGGGTGCTAAAAAGAGCAGCATCGGCATGCTTAGCACGTCGTTTGATAGAAATCCACGTGCGCGTTCTGCCAAAAGCACCATTTGCATGCACATCTTGTGGTTTTGCAGAAAACTTCATCCGCGTCTACCAAAAGATGCATGTGCATGCTTAAAACGCGTTTTCGCACAAATGCGTGCGCGGGTGCTAAAAGAGCAGCATCGGCATGCTTAGCACGTCGTTTGGTAGAAATCCACGTGCGCGTTCTGCCAAAAGCACCATTTGCATGCACATCTTGTGGTTTTGCAGAAAACTTCATCCGCGTCTACCAAAAGATGCATGTGCATGCTTAAAACGCGTTTTCGCACAAATCCGTGCGGGGGTGCTAAAAAGAGCAGCATCGGCATGCTTAGCACGTCGTTTGGTAGAAATCCACGTGCGCGTTCTGCCAAAAGCACCATTTGCATGCACATCTTGTGGTTTTGCAGAAAACTTCATCCGCGTCTACCAAAAGATGCATGTGCATGCTTAAAACGCGTTTTCGCACAAATGCGTGCGCGGGTGCTAAAAAGAGCAGCATCGGCATGCTTAGCACGTCGTTTGGTAGAAATCCACGTGCGCGTTCTGCCAAAAGCACCATTTGCATGCACATCTTGTGGTTTTGCAGAAAACTTCATCCCCGTCTACCAAAAGATGCATGTGCATGCTTAAAACGCGTTTTCGCACAAATCCGTGCGCGGGTGCTAAAAAGAGCAGCATCGGCATGCTTAGCACGTCGTTTGGTAGAAATCCACGTGCGCGTTCTGCAAAAAGCACCATTTGCATGCACATCTTGTGGTTTTGCTGAAAACTTCATCCGCGTCTACCAAAAGATGCATGTGCATGCTTAAAACGCGTTTTCACACAAATCCGTGCGCGGGTGCTAAAAAGAGCAGCATCGGCATGCTTAGCACGTCGTTTGGTAGAAATCCACGTGCGCGTTCTGCCAAAAGCACCATTTGCATGCACATCTTGTGGTTTTGCAGAAAACTTCATCCGCGTCTACCAAAAGATGCATGTGCATGCTTAAAACGCGTTTTCGCACAAATCCGTGCACGGGTGCTAAAAAGAGCTGCATCGGCATGCTTAGCACGTCGTTTGGTAAAAATCCACGTGCGCGTTCTGCCAAAAGCACCATTTGCATGCACATCTTGTGGTTTTGCAGAAAATTTCATCCGCGTCTACCAAAAGATTCATGTGCATGCTTAAAACGCGTTTTCGCACAAATCCGTGCGCGGGTGCTAAATAGAGCAGCATCGGCATGCTTAGCACGTCGTTTGGTAGAAATCCACGTGCGCGTTCTGCCAAAAGCACCATTTGCATGCACATCTTGTGGTTTTGCAGAAAACTTCATCCGCGTCTACCAAAAGATGCATGTGCATGCTTAAAACGCGTTTTCGCACAAATCCGTGCGCGGGTGCTAAAAAGAGCAGCATCGGCATGCTTAGCACGTCGTTTGGTAGAAATCCACGTGCGCGTTCTGCAAAAAGCATCATTTGCATGCACATCTTGTGGTTTTGCAGAAAACTTCATCCGCGTCTACCAAAAGATGCATGTGCATGCTTAAAACGCGTTTTCGCACAAATGCGTGCGCGGGTGCTAAAAAGAGCAGCATCGGCATGCTTAGCACGTCGTTTGGTAGAAATCCACGTGCGCGTTCTGCAAAAAGCACCATTTGCATGCACATGTTGTGGTTTTGCAGAAAACTTCATCCGCGTCTACCAAAAGATGCATGTGCATGCTTAAAACGCGTTTACGCACAAATGCGTGCGCGGGTGCTAAAAAGAGCAGCATCGGCATGCTTAGCACGTCGTTTGGTAGAAATCCACGTGCGCGTTCTGCCAAAAGCACCATTTGCATGCACATCTTGTGGTTTTGCAGAAAACTTCATCCGCGTCTACCAAAAGATGCATGTGCATGCTTAAAACGCGTTTTCGCACAAATGCGTGCGCGGGTGCTAAAAGAGCAGCATCGGCATGCTTAGCACGTCGTTTGGTAGAAATCCACGTGCGCGTTCTGCCAAAAGCACCATTTGCATGCACATCTTGTGGTTTTGCAGAAAACTTCATCCGCGTCTACCAAAAGATGCATGTGCATGCTTAAAACGCGTTTTCGCACAAATCCGTGCGCGGGTGCTAAAAAGAGCAGCATCGGCATGCTTAGCACGTCGTTTGGTAGAAATCCACGTGCGCGTTCTACCAAAAGCACCATTTGCATGCACATCTTGTAGTTTTGCAGAAAACTTCATCCGCGTCTACCAAAAGATGCATGTGCATGCTTAAAACGCGTTTTCGCACAAATGCGTGCGCGGGTGCTAAAAAGAGCAGCATCGGCATGCTTAGCACGTCGTTTGGTAGAAATCCACGTGCGCGTTCTGCCAAAAGCACCATTTGCATGCACATCTTGTGGTTTTGCAGAAAACTTCATCCGCGTCTACCAAAAGATGCATGTGCATGCTTAAAACGCGTTTTCGCACAAATCCGTGCGCGGGTGCTAAAAAGAGCAGCATCGGCATGCTTAGCACGTCGTTTGGTAGAAATCCACGTGCGCGTTCTGCAAAAAGCACCATTTGCATGCACATCTTGTGGTTTTGCAGAAAACTTCATCAGCGTCTACCAAAAGATGCATGTGCATGCTTAAAACGCGTTTTCGCACAAATGCGTGCGCGGGTGCTAAAAAGAGCAGCATCGGCATGCTTAGCACGTCGTTTGGTAGAAATCCACGTGCGCGTTCTGCAAGAAGCACCATTTGCATGCACACCTTGTGGTTTTGCAGAAAACTTCATCCGCGTCTACCAAAAGATGCATGTGCATGCTTAAAACGCGTTTACGCACAAATGCGTGCGCGGGTGCTAAAAAGAGCAGCATCGGCATGCTTAGCACGTCGTTTGGTAGAAATCCACGTGCGCGTTCTGCCAAAAGCACCATTTGCATGCACATCTTGTGGTTTTGCAGAAAACTTCATCCGCATCTACCAAAAGATGCATGTGCATGCTTAAAACGCGTTTTCGCACAAATGCGTGCGCGGGTGCTAAAAAGAGCAGCATCGGCATGCTTAGCACGTCGTTTGGTAGAAATCCGCGTGCGCGTTTTGCCAAAAGCACCATTTGCATGCACATCTTGTGGTTTTGCAGAAAACTTCATCCGCGTCTACCAAAAGATGCATGTGCATGCTTAAAATGCGTTTTCGCACAAATCCGTGCGCGGGTGCTAAAAAGAGCAGCATCGGCATGCTTAGCACGTCGTTTGGTAGAAATCCACGTGCGCGTTCTGCCAAAAGCACCATTTGCATGCACATCTTGTGGTTTTGCAGAAAACTTCATCCGCGTCTACCAAAAGATGCATGTGCATGCTTAAAACGCGTTTTCACACAAATCCGTGCGCGGGTGCTAAAAAGAGCAGCATCGGCATGCTTAGCACGTCGTTTGGTAGAAATCCACGTGCGCGTTCTGCCAAAAGCACCATTTGCATGCACATCTTGTGGTTTTGCAGAAAACTTCATCCGCGTCTACCAAAAGATGCATGTGCATGCTTAAAACGCGTTTTCGCACAAATCCGTGCGCGTGTGCTAAAAAGAGCAGCATCGGCATGCTTAGCACGTCGTTTGGTAGAAATCCACGTGCGCGTTCTGCCAAAAGCACCATTTGCATGCACATCTTGTGGTTTTGCAGAAAACTTCATCCGCGTCTACCAAAAGATGCATGTGCATGCTTAAAACGCGTTTTCGCACAAATCCGTGCGCGGGTGCTAAAAAGAGCAGCATCGGCATGCTTAGCACGTCATTTGGTAGAAATCCACGTGCGCGTTCGGCCAAAAGCACCATTTGCATGCACATCTTGTGGTTTTGCAGAAAACTTCATCCGCGTCTACCAAAAGATGCATGTGCATGCTTAAAACGCGTTTTCGCACAAATCCGTGCGCGGGTGCTAAAAAGAGCAGCATCGGCATGCTTAGCACGTCGTTTGGTAAAAATCCACGTGCGCGTTCTGCCAAAAGCACCATTTGCATGCACATCTTGTGGTTTTGCAGAAAACTTCATCCGCGTCTACCAAAAAGATGCATGCGCATGCTTAAAAACGCGTTTTCGCACAAATCCGTGTGCGGTTGCTAAAAAGAGCAGCATCGGCATGCTTAGCACGTCGTTTGGTAGAAATCCACGTGCGCGTTCTGCCAAAAGCACCATTTGCATGCACATCTTGTGGTTTTGCAGAAAACTTCATCCGCGTCTACCAAAAGATGCATGTGCATGCTTAAAACGCGTTTTCGCACAAATCCGTGCGCGGGTGCTAAAAAGAGCAGCATCGGCATGCTTAGCACGTCGTTTGGTAGAAATCCACGTGCGCGTTCTGCCAAAATGCACCATTTGCATGCACATCTTGTGGTTTTGCAGAAAACTTCATCCGCGTCTACCAAAAGATGCATGTGCATGCTTAAAACGCGTTTTCGCACAAATCCGTGCGCGGGTGCTAAAAAGAGCAGCATCGGCATGCTTAGCACGTCGTTTGGTAGAAATCCACGTGCGCGTTCTGCCAAAAGCACCATTTGCATGCACATCTTGTGGTTTTGCAGAAAACTTCATCCGCGTCTACCAAAAGATGCATGTGCATGCTTAAAACGCGTTTTCGCACAAATGCGTGCGCGGGTGCTAAAAAGAGCAGCATCGGCATGCTTAGCACGTCGTTTGGTAGAAATCCGCGTGCGCGTTCTGCCAAAAGCACCATTTGCATGCATATCTTGTGGTTTTGCAGAAAACTTCATCCGCGTCTACCAAAAGATTCATGTGCATGCTTAAAACGCGTTTTCGCACAAATGCGTGCGCGGGTGCTAAAAAGAGCAGCATCGGCATGCTTAGCACGTCGTTTGGTAGATCTGTCTCGCGTGTG
>NW_027315135.1:0-67874 GCF_023375885.2 Dermacentor andersoni | reverse complement strand
CACACGCGAGACAGATATGTCGAAGCTGCTCTTTTTAGCACCCGCGCACGGATTTGTGCGAAAACGCGTTTTAAGCATGCACATGCATCTTTTGGTAGACGCGGATGAAGTTTTCTGCAAAACCACAAGATGTGCATGCAAATGGTGCTTTTGGCAGAACGCGCACGTGGATTTCTACCAAACGACGTGCTAAGCATGCTGATGCTGCTCTTTTTAGCACCCGCGCACGGATTGTGCGAAAACGCGTTTTAAGCATGCACATGCATCTTTTGGTAGACGCGGATGAAGTTTTCTGCAAAACCACAAGATGTGCATGCAAATGGTGCTTTTGGCAGTACGCGCACGTGGATTTCTACCAAACGACGTGCTAAGCATGCCGATGCTGCTCTTTTTAGCACCCGCGCACGGATTTGTACGAAAACGCGTTTTAAGCATGCACATGCATCTTTTGGTAGACGCGGATGAAGTTTTCTGCAAAACCACAAGATGTGCATGCAAATGGTGCTTTTGGCAGAACGCGCACGTGGATTTCTACCAAACGACGTGCTAAGCATGCCGATGCTGCTCTTTTTAGCACCCGCGCACGGATTTGTGCGAAAACGCGTTTTAAGCCTGCACATGCATCTTTTGGTAGACGCGGATGAAGTTTTCTGCAAAACCACAAGATGTGCATGCAAATTGGGGTTTTTCCAGAACGCGCACGTGGATTCCTACCAAACGATGTGCTAAGCATGCCGATGCTGCTCTTTTTAGCACCCGCGCACGGATTTGTGCGAAAACGCGTTTTAAGCATGCACATGCATCTTTTGGTAGACGCTGATGGAGTTTTCTGCAAAACCACAAGATGTGCATGCAAATGCTGCTTTTGGCAGAACGCGCACGTGGATTTCTACCAAACGACGTGCTAAGCATGCCGATGCTGCTCTTTTTAGCACCCGCGCGCGGATTTGTGCGAAAACGCGTTTTAAGCATGCACATGCATCTTTTGGTAGACGCGGATGAAGTTTTCTGCTAAACCACAAGATGTGCATGCAAATGGTGCTTTTGGCAGAACGCGCACGTGGATTTCTACCAAACGACGTGCTAAGCATGCCAATGCTGCTCTTTTTAGCACCCGCGCACGGTTTCGTGCGAAAACGCGTTTTAAGCATGCACATGCATCTTTTGGTAGACGCGGATGAAGTTTTCTGCAAAACCACAAGATGTGCATGCAAATGGTGCTTTTGGCAGAACGCGCACGTGGATTTCTATCAAACGACGTGCTAAGCATGCCGATGCTGCTCTTTTTAGCACCCGCGCACGGATTTGTGCGAAAACGCGTTTTAAGCATGCACATGCATCTTTTGGTAGACGCGGATGAAGTTTTCTGCAAAACCACAAGATATGCGTGCAAATGGTGCTTTTGCAGAACGCGCACGTGGATTTCTACCAAACGACGTGCTAAGCATGCCGATGCTGCTCTTTTTAGCACCCGCGCACGGATTTGTGCGAAAACGCGTTTTAAGCATGCACATGCATCTTTTGGTAGACGCGGATGAAGTTTTCTGCAAAACCACAAGATGTGCATGCAAATGGTGCTTTTGGCAGAACGCGCACGTGGATTTCTACCAAACGACGTGCTAAGCATGCCGATGCTGCTCTTTTTAGCACCCGCGCACGGATTTGTGCGAAAACGCGTTTTAAGCATGCACATGCATCTTTTGGTAGATGCGAATGAAGTTTTCTGCAAAACCACAAGATGTGCATGCAAATGGTGCTTTTGGCAGAACGCGCACGTGGACTTCTACCAAACGACGTGCTAAGCATGCCGATGCTGCTCTTTTTAGCACCCGCGCACGGATTTGTGCGAAAACGCGTTTTAAGCATGCACATGCATCTTTTGGTAGACGCGGATGAAGTTTTCTGCAAAACCACAAGATGTGCATGCAAATGGTGCTTTTGGCAGAACGCGCACGTGGATTTCTACCAAACGACGTGCTAAGCATGCCGATGCTGCTCTTTTTAGCACCCGCGCAAGAATTTGTGCGAAAACGCGTTTTAAGCATGCACATGCATCTTTTGGTAGACGCGGATGAAGTTTTCTGCAAAACCACAAGATGTGCATGCAAATGGTGCTTTTGGCAGAACGCGCACGTGGATTTCTACCAAACGACGTGCTAAGCATGCCGATGCTGCTCTTTTTAGCACCCGCGCGCGGATTTGTGCGAAAACGCGTTTTATGCATGCACATGCATCTTTTGGTAGACGCGGATGAAGTTTTCTGCAAAACCACAAGATGTGCATGCAAATGGTGCTTTTGGCAGAACGCGCACGTGGATTTCTACCAAACGACGTGCATGCCGATGCTGCTCTTTTTAGCACCCGCGCTCGGATTTGTGCGAAAATGCGTTTTAAGCATGCACATGCATCTTTTCGTAGACGCGGATGAAGTTTTCTGCAAAACCACAAGATGTGCAGGCAAATGGTGCTTTTTGGCAGAACGCGCACGTGGATTTCTACCAAACGACGTGCTAAGCATGCCAATGCTGCTCTTTTTAGCACCCGCGCACGGTTTTGTGCGAAAACGCGTTTTAAGCATGCACATGCATCTTTTGGTAGACGCGGATGAAGTTTTCTGCAAAACCACAAGATGTGCATGCAAATGGTGCTTTTGGCAGAACGGGCACGTGGATTTCTGCCAAACGACGTGCTAAGCATGCCGATGCTGCTCTTTTTAGCACCCGCGCACGGATTTGTGCGAAAACGCGTTTTAAGCATGCACATGCATCTTTTGGTAGACGCGGATGAAGTTTTCTGCAAAACCACAAGATGTGCATGCAAATGGTGCTTTTGGCAGAACGCGCACGTGGATTTCTACCAAACGACGTGCTAAGCATGCCGATGCTGCTCTTTTTAGCACCCGCGCACGGATTTATGCGAAAACGCGTTTTAAGCATGCACATGCATCTTTTGGTCGACGCTGATGGAGTTTTCTGCAAAACCACAAGATGTGCATGCAAATGGTGCTTTTGGCAGAACGCGCACGTGGATTTCTACCAAACGACGTGCTAAGCATGCCGATGCTGCTCTTTTTAGCACCCGCGCACGGATTTGTGCGAAAACGCGTTTTAAGCATGCACATGCATCTTTTGGTAGACGCGGATGAAGTTTTCTGCAAAACCACAAGATGTGCATGCAAATGGTGCTTTTGGCAGAACGCGCACGTGGATTTCTACCAAACGACGTGCTAAGCATGCCGATGCTGCTCTTTTTAGCACCCGTGCACGGATTTGTGCGAAAACGCATTTTAAGCATGCACATGCATCTTTTGGTAGACGCGGATGACGTTTTCTGCAAAACCACAAGATGTGCATGCAAATGGTGCTTTTGGCAGAACGCGCACGTGGATTTCTACCAAACGACGTGCTAAGCATGCCGATGCTGCTCTTTTTAGCACCCGCGCACGGATTTGTGCGAAAACGCGTTTTAAGCATGCACATGCATCTTTTGGTAGACGCGGATAAAGTTTTCTGCAAAACCACAAGATGTGCATGCAAATGGTGCTTTTGGCAGAACGCGCACGTGGATTTCTACCAAACCACGTGCTAAGCATGCCGATGCTGCTCTTTTTAGCACCCGCGCACGGATTTGTGCGAAAATGCGTTTTAAGCATGCACATGCATCTTTTGGTAGACGCGGATCAAGTTTTCTGCAAAACCACAAGATGTGCATGCAAATGGTGCTTTTGGCAGAACGCGCACGTGGATTTCTACCAAACGACGTGCTAAGCATGCCGATACTGCTCTTTTTAAACCCGCGCATGGATTTGTGCGAAAACGCGTTTTAAGCATGCACATGCATCTTTTGGTAGACGCGGATGAAGTTTTCTGCAAAACCACAAGATGTGCATGCAAATGGTGCTTTTGGCAGAACGCGCACGTGGATTTCTACCAAACGACGTGCTAAGCATGCCGATGCTGCTCTTTTTAGCACCCGCGCACGGATTTGTGCGAAAACGCGTTTTAAGCATGCACATGCATCTTTTGGTAGACGCGGATGAAGTTTTCTGCAAAACCACCAGATGTGCATGCAAATGGTGCTTTTGGCAGAACGCGCACGTGGATTTCTACCAAACGACGTGCTAAGCATGCCGATGCTGCTCTTTTTAGCACCCGCGCACGGATTTGTGCGAAAACTCGTTTTAAGCATGCACATGCATCTTTTGGTAGACGCGGATGAAGTTTTCTGCAAAACCACAAGATGTGCATGCAAATGGCGGTTTTGGCAGAACGCGCACGTGGATTTTTACCAAACGACGTGCTAAGCATGCCGATGCTGCTCCTTTTAGCACCCGCGCACGGATTTGTGCGAAAACGCGTTTTAAGCATGCACATGCATCTTTTGGTAGACGCGGATGAAGTTTTCTGCAAAACCACAAGATGTGCATGCAAATGCTGCTTCTGGCCGAACGCGCACGTGGATTTCTACCAAACGACGTGCTAAGCATGCCGATGCTGCTCTTTTTAGCACCCGCGCACGGATTTGTGCGAAAACGCGTTTTAAGCATGCACATGCATCTTTTGGTAGACGCGGATGAAGTTTTCTGCAAAACCACAAGATGTGCATGCAAATGGTGCTTTTGGCAGAACGCGCACGTGGATTTCTACCAAACGACGTGCTAAGCATGCCGATGCTCCTTTTTTGCGCACGGATTTGTGCGAAAACGCGTTTTAAGCATGCACATGCATCTTTTGGTAGACGCGGATGAAGTTTTCTACAAAACCACAAGATGTGCATGCAAATGGTGCTTTTGGGAGAACGGGCACGTGGATTTCTACCAAACGACGTGCTAAGCATGTCGAAGCTGCTCTTTTTAGCACCCGCGCACGGATTTGTGCGAAAACGCGTTTTAAGCATGCACATGCATCTTTTGGTAGACGCGGATGAAGTTTTCTGCAAAACCACAAGATGTGCATGCAAATGGTGCTTTTGGCAGAACGCGCACGTGGATTTCTACCAAACGACGTGCTAAGCATGCTGATGCTGCTCTTTTTAGCACCCGCGCACGGATTTGTGCGAAAACGCGTTTTAAGCATGCACATGCATCTTTTGGTAGACGCGGATGAAGTTTTCTGCAAAACCACAAGATGTGCATGCAAATGGTGCTTTTGGCAGTACGCGCACGTGGATTTCTACCAAACGACGTGCTAAGCATGCCGATGCTGCTCTTTTTAGCACCCGCGCACGGATTTGTACGAAAACGCGTTTTAAGCATGCACATGCATCTTTTGGTAGACGCGGATGAAGTTTTCTGCAAAACCACAAGATGTGCATGCAAATGGTGCTTTTGGCAGAACGCGCACGTGGATTTCTACCAAACGACGTGCTAAGCATGCCGATGCTGCTCTTTTTAGCACCCGCGCACGGATTTGTGCGAAAACGCGTTTTAAGCCTGCACATGCATCTTTTGGTAGACGCGGATGAAGTTTTCTGCAAAACCACAAGATGTGCATGCAAATTGGGGTTTTTCCAGAACGCGCACGTGGATTCCTACCAAACGATGTGCTAAGCATGCCGATGCTGCTCTTTTTAGCACCCGCGCACGGATTTGTGCGAAAACGCGTTTTAAGCATGCACATGCATCTTTTGGTAGACGCTGATGGAGTTTTCTGCAAAACCACAAGATGTGCATGCAAATGCTGCTTTTGGCAGAACGCGCACGTGGATTTCTACCAAACGACGTGCTAAGCATGCCGATGCTGCTCTTTTTAGCACCCGCGCGCGGATTTGTGCGAAAACGCGTTTTAAGCATGCACATGCATCTTTTGGTAGACGCGGATGAAGTTTTCTGCTAAACCACAAGATGTGCATGCAAATGGTGCTTTTGGCAGAACGCGCACGTGGATTTCTACCAAACGACGTGCTAAGCATGCCAATGCTGCTCTTTTTAGCACCCGCGCACGGTTTCGTGCGAAAACGCGTTTTAAGCATGCACATGCATCTTTTGGTAGACGCGGATGAAGTTTTCTGCAAAACCACAAGATGTGCATGCAAATGGTGCTTTTGGCAGAACGCGCACGTGGATTTCTATCAAACGACGTGCTAAGCATGCCGATGCTGCTCTTTTTAGCACCCGCGCACGGATTTGTGCGAAAACGCGTTTTAAGCATGCACATGCATCTTTTGGTAGACGCGGATGAAGTTTTCTGCAAAACCACAAGATATGCGTGCAAATGGTGCTTTTGGCAGAACGCGCACGTGGATTTCTACCAAACGACGTGCTAAGCATGCCGATGCTGCTCTTTTTAGCACCCGCGCACGGATTTGTGCGAAAACGCGTTTTAAGCATGCACATGCATCTTTTGGTAGACGCGGATGAAGTTTTCTGCAAAACCACAAGATGTGCATGCAAATGGTGCTTTTGGCAGAACGCGCACGTGGATTTCTTCCAAACGACGTGCTAAGCATGCCGATGCTGCTCTTTTTAGCACCCGCGCACGGATTTGTGCGAAAACGCGTTTTAAGCATGCACATGCATCTTTTGGTAGATGCGAATGAAGTTTTCTACAAAACCACAAGATGTGCATGCAAATGGTGCTTTTGGCAGAACGCGCACGTGGACTTCTACCAAACGACGTGCTAAGCATGCCGATGCTGCTCTTTTTAGCACCCGCGCACGGATTTGTGCGAAAACGCGTTTTAAGCATGCACATGCATCTTTTGGTAGACGCGGATGAAGTTTTCTGCAAAACCACAAGATGTGCATGCAAATGGTGCTTTTGGCAGAACGCGCACGTGGATTTCTACCAAACGACGTGCTAAGCATGCCGATGCTGCTCTTTTTAGCACCCGCGCAAGAATTTGTGCGAAAACGCGTTTTAAGCATGCACATGCATCTTTTGGTAGACGCGGATGAAGTTTTCTGCAAAACCACAAGATGTGCATGCAAATGGTGCTTTTGGCAGAACGCGCACGTGGATTTCTACCAAACGACGTGCTAAGCATGCCGATGCTGCTCTTTTTAGCACCCGCGCGCGGATTTGTGCGAAAACGCGTTTTATGCATGCACATGCATCTTTTGGTAGACGCGGATGAAGTTTTCTGCAAAACCACAAGATGTGCATGCAAATGGTGCTTTTGGCAGAACGCGCACGTGGATTTCTACCAAACGACGTGCATGCCGATGCTGCTCTTTTTAGCACCCGCGCTCGGATTTGTGCGAAAATGCGTTTTAAGCATGCACATGCATCTTTTCGTAGACGCGGATGAAGTTTTCTGCAAAACCACAAGATGTGCATGCAAATGGTGCTTTTTGGCAGAACGCGCACGTGGATTTCTGCCAAACGACGTGCTAAGCATGCCGATGCTGCTCTTTTTAGCACCCGCGCACGGATTTGTGCGAAAACGCGTTTTAAGCATGCACATGCATCTTTTGGTAGACGCGGATGAAGTTTTCTGCAAAACCACAAGATGTGCATGCAAATGGTGCTTTTGGCAGAACGCGCACGTGGATTTCTACCAAACGACGTGCTAAGCATGCCGATGCTGCTCTTTTTAGCACCCGCGCACGGATTTATGCGAAAACGCGTTTTAAGCATGCACATGCATCTTTTGGTCGACGCTGATGGAGTTTTCTGCAAAACCACAACATGTGCATGCAAATGGTGCTTTTGGCAGAACGCGCACGTGGATTTCTACCAAACGACGTGCTAAGCATGCCGATGCTGCTCTTTTTAGCACCCGCGCACGGATTTGTGCGAAAACGCGTTTTAAGCATGCACATACATCTTTTGGTAAACGCGGATGAAGTTTTCTGCAAAACCACAAGATGTGCATGCAAATGGTGCTTTTGGCAGAACGCGCGCGTGGATTTCTACCAAACGACGTGCTAAGCATGCCGATGCTGCTCTTTTTAGCACCCGCGCACGGATTTGTGCGAAAATGCGTTTTAAGCATGCACATGCATCTTTTGGTAGACGCGGATCAAGTTTTCTGCAAAACCACAAGATGTGCATGCAAATGGTGCTTTTGGCAGAACGCGCACGTGGATTTCTACCAAACGACGTGCTAAGCATGCCGATGCTGCTCTTTTTAAACCCGCGCATGGATTTGTGCGAAAACGCGTTTTAAGCATGCACATGCATCTTTTGGTAGACGCGGATGAAGTTTTCTGCAAAACCACAAGATGTGCATGCAAATGGTGCTTTTGGCAGAACGCGCACGTGGATTTCTACCAAACGACGTGCTAAGCATGCCGATGCTGCTCTTTTTAGCACCCGCGCACGGATTTGTACGAAAACGCGTTTTAAGCATGCACATGCATCTTTTGGTAGACGCGGATGAAGTTTTCTGCAAAACCACAAGATGTGCATGCAAATGGTGCTTTTGGCAGAACGCGCACGTGGATTTCTACCAAACGACGTGCTAAGCATGCCGATGCTGCTCTTTTTAGCACCCGCGCACGGATTTGTGCGAAAACGCGTTTTAAGCATGCACATGGATCTTTTGGTAGACGCGGATGAAGTTTTCTGCAAAACCACAAGATGCGCATGCAAATGGTGCTTTTGGCAGAACGCGCACGTGGATTTCTACCAAACGACGTGCTAAGCATGCCGATGCTGCTCTTTTTAGCACCCGCGCACGGATTTGTGCGAAAACGCGTTTTAAGCATGCACATGCATCTTTTGGTAGACGCGGATGAAGTTTTCTGCAAAACCACAAGATGTGCATGCAAATGGTGCTTTTGGCAGAACGCGCACGTGGATTTCTACCAAACGACGTGCTAAGCATGCCGATGCTGCTCTTTTTAGCACCCGCGCACGGATTTGTGCGAAAACGCGTTTTAAGCATGCACATGCATCTTTTGGTAGACGCGGATGAAGTTTTCTGCAAAACCACAAGATGTGCACGCAAATGGCGCTTTTGGCAGAACGCGCACGTGGATTTCTACCAAACGACGTGCTAAGCATGGCGATGCTGCTCTTTTTAGCACCCGCGCACGGATTTCTGCGAAAACGCGTTTTAAGCATGCACATGCATCTTTTGGTAGACGCGCATGAAGTTTTCTGCAAAACCACAAGATGTGCATGCAAATGGTGCTTTTGGCAGAACGCGCACGTGGATTTCTACCAAACGACGTGCTAAGCATGCCGATGCTACTCTTTTTAGCACCCGCGCACGGATTTGTGCGAAAACGCGTTTTAAGCATGCACATGCATCTTTTCGTAGACGCGGATGAAGTTTTCTGCAAAACCACAAGATGTGCATGTATATGGTGCTTTTGGCAGAACGCGCACGTGGATTTCTACCAAACGACATGCTAAGCATGCCGATGCTGCTCTTTTTAGCACCCGCGCACGGATTTGTACGAAAACGCGTTTTAAGCATGCACATGCATCTTTTGGTAGACGCGGATGAAGTTTTCTGCAAAACCACAAGATGTGCATGCAAATGGTGCTTTTGGCAGAACGCGCACGTGGATTTCTACCAAACGACGTGCTAAGCATGCCGATGTTGCTCTTTTTAGCACCCGCGCACGGATTTGTGCGAAAACGCGTTTTAAGCATGCACATGCATCTTTTGGTAGACGCGGATGAAGTTTTCTGCAAAACCACAAGATGTGCATGCAAATGGTGCTTTTGGCAGAACGCGCACGTGGATTTCTACCAAACGACGTGCTAAGCATGCCGATGCTGCTCTTTTTAGCACCCGTGCACGGATTTGTGCGAAAACGCGTTTTAAGCATGCACATGCATCTTTTGGTAGACACGGATGAAGTTTTCTGCAAAACCACAAGATGTGCATGCAAATGGTGCTTTTGGCAGAACGCGGACGTGGATTTCTACCAAACGACGTGCTAAGCATGCCGATGCTGCTCTTTTTAGCACCCGCGCACGGATTTGTGCGAAAACGCGTTTTAAGCATGCACATGCATCTTTTGGTAGACGCGGATGAAGTTTTCTGCAAAACCACAAGATGTGCATGCAAATGGTGCTTTTGGCAGAACGCGCACGTGGATTTCTACCAAACGACGTGCTAAGCATGCCGATGCTGCTCTTTTTAGCACCCGCGCACGGATTTGTGCGAAAATGCGTTTTAAGCATGCACATGCATCTTTTGGTAGACGCGGATCAAGTTTTCTGCAAAACCACAAGATGTGCATGCAAATGGTGCTTTTGGCAGAACGCGCACGTGGATTTCTACCAAACGACGTGCTAAGCATGCCGATGCTGCTCTTTTTAAACCCGCGCATGGATTTGTGCGAAAACGCGTTTTAAGCATGCACATGCATCTTTTGGTAGACGCGGATGAAGTTTTCTGCAAAACCACAAGATGTGCATGCAAATGGTGCTTTTGGCAGAACGCGCACGTGGATTTCTACCAAACGACGTGCTAAGCATGCCGATGCTGCTCTTTTTAGCACCCGCGCACGGATTTGTGCGAAAACGCGTTTTAAGCATGCACATGCATCTTTTGGTAGACGCGGATGAAGTTTTCTGCAAAACCACAAGATGTGCATGCAAATGGTGCTTTTGGCAGAACGCGCACGTGGATTTCTACCAAACGACGTGCTAAGCATGCCGATGCTCCTTTTTTGCGCACGCGCACGGATTTGTGCGAAAACTCGTTTTAAGCATGCACATGCATCTTTTGGTAGACGCGGATGAAGTTTTCTACAAAACCACAAGATGTGCATGCAAATGGTGCTTTTGGGAGAACGGGCACGTGGATTTCTACCAAACGACGTGCTAAGCATGTCGAAGCTGCTCTTTTTAGCACCCGCGCACGGATTTGTGCGAAAACGCGTTTTAAGCATGCACATGCATCTTTTGGTAGACGCGGATGAAGTTTTCTGCAAAACCACAAGATGTGCATGCAAATGGTGCTTTTGGCAGAACGCGCACGTGGATTTCTACCAAACGACGTGCTAAGCATGCTGATGCTGCTCTTTTTAGCACCCGCGCACGGATTTGTGCGAAAACGCGTTTTAAGCATGCACATGCATCTTTTGGTAGACGCGGATGAAGTTTTCTGCAAAACCACAAGATGTGCATGCAAATGGTGCTTTTGGCAGTACGCGCACGTGGATTTCTACCAAACGACGTGCTAAGCATGCCGATGCTGCTCTTTTTAGCACCCGCGCACGGATTTGTACGAAAACGCGTTTTAAGCATGCACATGCATCTTTTGGTAGACGCGGATGAAGTTTTCTGCAAAACCACAAGATGTGCATGCAAATGGTGCTTTTGGCAGAACGCGCACGTGGATTTCTACCAAACGACGTGCTAAGCATGCCGATGCTGCTCTTTTTAGCACCCGCGCACGGATTTGTGCGAAAACGCGTTTTAAGCCTGCACATGCATCTTTTGGTAGACGCGGATGAAGTTTTCTGCAAAACCACAAGATGTGCATGCAAATGGGCGTTTTTCCAGAACGCGCACGTGGATTCCTACCAAACGATGTGCTAAGCATGCCGATGCTGCTCTTTTTAGCACCCGCGCACGGATTTGTGCGAAAACGCGTTTTAAGCATGCACATGCATCTTTTGGTAGACGCTGATGGAGTTTTCTGCAAAACCACAAGATGTGCATGCAAATGCTGCTTTTGGCAGAACGCGCACGTGGATTTCTACCAAACGACGTGCTAAGCATGCCGATGCTGCTCTTTTTAGCACCCGCGCACGGATTTGTGCGAAAACGCGTTTTAAGCATGCACATGCATCTTTTGGTAGACGCGGATGAAGTTTTCTGCAAAACCACCAGATGTGCATGCAAATGGTGCTTTTGGCAGAACGCGCACGTGGATTTCTACCAAACGACGTGCTAAGCATGCCGATGCTGCTCTTTTTAGCACCCGCGCACGGATTTGTGCGAAAACTCGTTTTAAGCATGCACATGCATCTTTTGGTAGACGCGGATGAAGTTTTCTGCAAAACCACAAGATGTGCATGCAAATGGCGGTTTT
The DNA here is from genome assembly GCF_023375885.2 of Dermacentor andersoni. Taxonomy (NCBI): domain Eukaryota; kingdom Metazoa; phylum Arthropoda; class Arachnida; order Ixodida; family Ixodidae; genus Dermacentor; species Dermacentor andersoni. The sequence continues at coordinate 55,931 of NW_027315135.1, read as the reverse complement.
GGCAGAACGCGCACGTGGATTTCTACCAAACGACGTGCTAAGCATGCCGATGCTGCTCCTTTTAGCACCCGCGCACGGATTTGTGCGAAAACGCGTTTTAAGCATGCACATGCATCTTTTGGTAGACGCGGATGAAGTTTTCTGCAAAACCACAAGATGTGCATGCAAATGCTGCTTCTGGCCGAACGCGCACGTGGATTTCTACCAAACGACGTGCTAAGCATGCCGATGCTGCTATTTTTAGCACCCGCGCACGGATTTGTGCGAAAACGCGTTTTAAGCATGCACATGCATCTTTTGGTAGACGCGGATGAAGTTTTCTGCAAAACCACAAGATGTGCATGCAAATGGTGCTTTTGGCAGAACGCGCACGTGGATTTCTACCAAACGACGTGCTAAGCATGCCGATGCTCCTTTTTTGAGCACGCGCACGGATTTGTGCGAAAACTCGTTTTAAGCATGCACATGCATCTTTTGGTAGACGCGGACGAAGTTTTCTACAAAACCACAAGATGTGCATGCAAATGGTGCTTTTGGGAGAACGGGCACGTGGATTTCTACCAAACGACGTGCTAAGCATGTCGAAGCTGCTCTTTTTAGCACCCGCGCACGGATTTGTGCGAAAACGCGTTTTAAGCATGCACATGCATCTTTTGGTAGACGCGGATGAAGTTTTCTGCAAAACCACAAGATGTGCATGCAAATGGTGCTTTTGGCAGAACGCGCACGTGGATTTCTACCAAACGACGTGCTAAGCATGCTGATGCTGCTCTTTTTAGCACCCGCGCACGGATTTGTGCGAAAACGCGTTTTAAGCATGCACATGCATCTTTTGGTAGACGCGGATGAAGTTTTCTGCAAAACCACAAGATGTGCATGCAAATGGTGCTTTTGGCAGTACGCGCACGTGGATTTCTACCAAACGACGTGCTAAGCATGCCGATGCTGCTCTTTTTAGCACCCGCGCACGGATTTGTACGAAAACGCGTTTTAAGCATGCACATGCATCTTTTGGTAGACGCGGATGAAGTTTTCTGCAAAACCACAAGATGTGCATGCAAATGGTGCTTTTGGCAGAACGCGCACGTGGATTTCTACCAAACGACGTGCTAAGCATGCCGATGCTGCTCTTTTTAGCACCCGCGCACGGATTTGTGCGAAAACGCGTTTTAAGCCTGCACATGCATCTTTTGGTAGACGCGGATGAAGTTTTCTGCAAAACCACAAGATGTGCATGCAAATGGGCGTTTTTCCAGAACGCGCACGTGGATTCCTACCAAACGATGTGCTAAGCATGCCGATGCTGCTCTTTTTAGCACCCGCGCACGGATTTGTGCGAAAACGCGTTTTAAGCATGCACATGCATCTTTTGGTAGACGCTGATGGAGTTTTCTGCAAAACCACAAGATGTGCATGCAAATGCTGCTTTTGGCAGAACGCGCACGTGGATTTCTACCAAACGACGTGCTAAGCATGCTGATGCTGCTCTTTTTAGCACCCGCGCGCGGATTTGTGCGAAAACGCGTTTTAAGCATGCACATGCATCTTTTGGTAGACGCGGATGAAGTTTTCTGCTAAACCACAAGATGTGCATGCAAATGGTGCTTTTGGCAGAACGCGCACGTGGATTTCTACCAAACGACGTGCTAAGCATGCCAATGCTGCTCTTTTTAGCACCCGCGCACGGTTTCGTGCGAAAACGCGTTTTAAGCATGCACATGCATCTTTTGGTAGACGCGGATGAAGTTTTCTGCAAAACCACAAGATGTGCATGCAAATGGTGCTTTTGGCAGAACGCGCACGTGGATTTCTATCAAACGACGTGCTAAGCATGCCGATGCTGCTCTTTTTAGCACCCGCGCACGGATTTGTGCGAAAACGCGTTTTAAGCATGCACATGCATCTTTTGGTAGACGCGGATGAAGTTTTCTGCAAAACCACAAGATGTGCGTGCAAATGGTGCTTTTGGCAGAACGCGCACGTGGATTTCTACCAAACGACGTGCTAAGCATGCCGATGCTGCTCTTTTTAGCACCCGCGCACGGATTTGTGCGAAAACGCGTTTTAAGCATGCACATGCATCTTTTGGTAGACGCGGATGAAGTTTTCTGCAAAACCACAAGATGTGCATGCAAATGGTGCTTTTGGCAGAACGCGCACGTGGATTTCTACCAAACGACGTGCTAAGCATGCCGATGCTGCTCTTTTTAGCACCCGCGCACGGATTTGTGCGAAAACGCGTTTTAAGCATGCACATGCATCTTTTGGTAGATGCGAATGAAGTTTTCTGCAAAACCACAAGATGTGCATGCAAATGGTGCTTTTGGCAGAACGCGCACGTGGACTTCTACCAAACGACGTGCTAAGCATGCCGATGCTGCTCTTTTTAGCACCCGCGCACGGATTCGTGCGAAAACGCGTTTTAAGCATGCACATGCATCTTTTGGTAGACGCGGATGAAGTTTTCTGCAAAACCACAAGATGTGCATGCAAATGGTGCTTTTGGCAGAACGCGCACGTGGATTTCTACCAAACGACGTGCTAAGCATGCCGATGCTGCTCTTTTTAGCACCCGCGCAAGAATTTGTGCGAAAACGCGTTTTAAGCATGCACATGCATCTTTTGGTAGACGCGGATGAAGTTTTCTGCAAAACCACAAGATGTGCATGCAAATGGTGCTTTTGGCAGAACGCGCACGTGGATTTCTACCAAACGACGTGCTAAGCATGCCGATGCTGCTCTTTTTAGCACCCGCGCGCGGATTTGTGCGAAAACGCGTTTTATGCATGCACATGCATCTTTTGGTAGACGCGGATGAAGTTTTCTGCAAAACCACAAGATGTGCATGCAAATGGTGCTTTTGGCAGAACGCGCACGTGGATTTCTACCAAACGACGTGCATGCCGATGCTGTTCTTTTTAGCACCCGCGCACGGATTTGTGCGAAAATGCGTTTTAAGCATGCACATGCATCTTTTGGTAGACGCGGATGAAGTTTTCTGCAAAACCACAAGATGTGCGTGCAAATGGTGCTTTTGGCAGAACGCGCACGTGGATTTCTACCAAACGACGTGCTAAGCATGCCGATGCTGCTCTTTTTAGCACCCGCGCACGGATTTGTGCGAAAACGCGTTTTAAGCATGCACATGCATCTTTTGGTAGACGCGGATGAAGTTTTCTGCAAAACCACAAGATGTGCATGCAAATGGTGCTTTTGGCAGAACGCGCACGTGGATTTCTACCAAACGACGTGCTAAGCATGCCGATGCTGCTCTTTTTAGCACCCGCGCACGGATTTGTGCGAAAACGCGTTTTAAGCATGCACATGCATCTTTTGGTAGATGCGAATGAAGTTTTCTGCAAAACCACAAGATGTGCATGCAAATGGTGCTTTTGGCAGAACGCGCACGTGGACTTCTACCAAACGACGTGCTAAGCATGCCGATGCTGCTCTTTTTAGCACCCGCGCACGGATTCGTGCGAAAACGCGTTTTAAGCATGCACATGCATCTTTTGGTAGACGCTGATGGAGTTTTCTGCAAAACCACAAGATGTGCATGCAAATGGTGCTTTTGGCAGAACGCGCACGTGGATTTCTACCAAACGACGTGCTAAGCATGCCGATGCTGCTCTTTTTAGCACCCGCGCACGGATTTGTGCGAAAACGCGTTTTAAGCATGCACATGCATCTTTTGGTAAACGCGGATGAAGTTTTCTGCAAAACCACAAGATGTGCATGCAAATGGTGCTTTTGGCAGAACGCGCGCGTGGATTTCTACCAAACGACGTGCTAAGCATGCCGATGCTGCTCTTTTTAGCACCCGCGCACGGATTTGTGCGAAAATGCGTTTTATGCATGCACATGCATCTTTTGGTAGACGAGGATCAAGTTTTCTGCAAAACCACAAGATGTGCATGCAAATGGTGCTTTTGGCAGAACGCGCACGTGGATTTCTACCAAACGACGTGCATGCCGATGCTGCTCTTTTTAAACCCGCGCATGGATTTGTGCGAAAGCGCGTTTTAAGCATGCACATGCATCTTTTGGTAGACGCGGATGAAGTTTTCTGCAAAACCACCAGATGTGCATGCAAATGGTGCTTTTGGCAGAACGCGCACGTGGATTTCTACCAAACGACGTGCTAAGCATGCCGATGCTGCTCTTTTTAGCACCCGCGCACGGATTTGTGCGAAAACGCGTTTTAAGCATGCACATGCATCTTTTGGTAGACGCGGATGAAGTTTTCTGCAAAACCACAAGATGTGCATGCAAATGGTGCTTTTGGCAGAACGCGCACGTGGATTTCTACCAAACGACGTGCTAAGCATGCCGATGCTGCTCTTTTTAGCACCCGCGCACGGATTTGTGCGAAAACGCGTTTTAAGCATGCACATGCATCTTTTGGTAGACGCGGATGAAGTTTTCTGCAAAACCACAAGATGTGCATGCAAATGGTGCTTTTGGCAGAACGCGCACGTGGATTTCTACCAAACGACGTGCTAAGCATGCCGATGCTGCTCTTTTTAGCACCCGCGCACGGATTTATGCGAAAACGCGTTTTAAGCATGCACATGCATCTTTTGGTAGACGCTGATGGAGTTTTCTGCAAAACCACAAGATGTGCATGCAAATGGTGCTTTTGGCAGAACGCGCACGTGGATTTCTACCAAACGACGTGCTAAGCATGCCGATGCTGCTCTTTTTAGCACCCGCGCACGGATTTGTGCGAAAACGCGTTTTAAGCATGCACATGCATCTTTTGGTAAACGCGGATGAAGTTTTCTGCAAAACCACGAGATGTGCATGCAAATGGTGCTTTTGGCAGAACGCGCGCGTGGATTTCTACCAAACGACGTGCTAAGCATGCCGATGCTGCTCTTTTTAGCACCCGCGCACGGATTTGTGCGAAAATGCGTTTTAAGCATGCACATGCATCTTTTGGTAGACGCGGATCAAGTTTTCTGCAAAACCACAAGATGTGCATGCAAATGGTGCTTTTGGCAGAACGCGCACGTGGATTTCTACCAAACGACGTGCTAAGCATGCCGATGCTGCTCTTTTTAAACCCGCGCATGGATTTGTGCGAAAACGCGTTTTAAGCATGCACATGCATCTTTTGGTAGACGCGGATGAAGTTTTCTGCAAAACCACCAGATGTGCATGCAAATGGTGCTTTTGGCAGAACGCGCACGTGGATTTCTACCAAACGACGTGCTAAGCATGCCGATGCTGCTCTTTTTAGCACCCGCGCACGGATTTGTGCGAAAACGCGTTTTAAGCATGCACATGCATCTTTTGGTAGACGCGGATGAAGTTTTCTGCAAAACCACAAGATGTGCATGCAAATGGTGCTTTTGGCAGAACGCGCACGTGGATTTCTACCAAACGACGTGCTAAGCATGCCGATGCTGCTCTTTTTAGCACCCGCGCACGGATTTATGCGAAAACGCGTTTTAAGCATGCACATGCATCTTTTGGTAGACGCTGATGGAGTTTTCTGCAAAACCACAAGATGTGCATGCAAATGGTGCTTTTGGCAGAACGCGCACGTGGATTTCTACCAAACGACGTGCTAAGCATGCCGATGCTGCTCTTTTTAGCACCCGCGCACGGATTTATGCGAAAACGCGTTTTAAGCATGCACATGCATCTTTTGGTAGACGCTGATGGAGTTTTCTGCAAAACCACAAGATGTGCATGCAAATGGTGCTTTTGGCAGAACGCGCACGTGGATTTCTACCAAACGACGTGCTAAGCATGCCGATGCTGCTCTTTTTAGCACCCGCGCACGGATTTGTGCGAAAACGCGTTTTAAGCATGCACATGCATCTTTTGGTAAACGCGGATGAAGTTTTCTGCAAAACCACAAGATGTGCATGCAAATGGTGCTTTTGGCAGAACGCGCGCGTGGATTTCTACCAAACGACGTGCTAAGCATGCCAATTCTGCTCTTTTTAGCACCCGCGCACGAATTTGTGCGAAAACGCGTTTTAAGCATGCACATGCATCTTTTGGTAGACGCGGATGAAGTTTTCTGCAAAACCACAAGATGTGCATGCAAATGGTGCTTTTGGCAGAACGCGCACATGGATTTCTACCAAACGACGTGCTAAGCATGCCGATGCTGCTCTTTTTAGCACCCGCGCGCGGATTTGTGCGAAAACGCGTTTTATGCATGCACATGCATCTTTTGGTAGACGCGGATGAAGTTTTCTGCAAAACCACAAGATGTGCATGCAAATGGTGCTTTTGGCAGAACGTGCACGTGGATTTCTACCAAACGACGTGCTAAGCATGCCGATGCTGCTCTTTTTAGCACCCGCGCACGGATTTGTGCGAAAACGCGTTTTAAGCATGCACATGCATCTTTTGGTAGACGCGGATGAAGTTTTCTGCAAAACCACAAGATGTGCATGCAAATGGTGCTTTTGGCATAACGCGCACGTGGATTTCTACCAAACGACGTGCTAAGCATGCCAATGCTGCTCTTTTTAGCACCCGCGCACGGTTTTGTGCGAAAACGCGTTTTAAGCATGCACATGCATCTTTTGGTAGACGCGGATGAAGTTTTCTGCAAAACCACAAGATGTGCATGCAAATGGTGCTTTTGGCAGAACGCGCACGTGGATGTCTACCAAACGACGTGCTAAGCATGCCGATGCTGCTCTTTTTAGCACCCGCGCACGGATTTGTGCGAAAATGCGTTTTAAGCATGCACATGTATCTTTTTGTAGACGCGGATGAAGTTTTCTGCAAAACCACAAGATGTGCATGCAAATGGTGCTTTTGGCAGAACGCGCACGTGGATTTCTACCAAACGACGTGCTAAGCATGCCGATGCTGCTCTTTTTAAACCCGCGCACGGATTTGTGCGAAAACGCGTTTTAAGCATGCACATGCATCTTTTGGTAGACGCGGATGAAGTTTTCTGCAAAACCACAAGATGTGCATGCAAATGGTGCTTTTGGCAGAACGCGCATGTGGATTTCTACCAAACGACGTGCTAAGCATGCCGATGCTGCTCTTTTTAGCACCCGCGCACGGATTTGTGCGAAAACGCGTTTTAAGCATGCACATGCATCTTTTGGTAGACGCGGATGAAGTTTTCTGCAAAACCACAAGATGTGCGTGCAAATAGTGCTTTTGGCAGAACGCGCACGTGGATTTCTACCAAACGACGTGCTAAGCATGCCGATGCTGCTCTTTTTAGCACCCGCGCACGGATTTGTGCGAAAACGCGTTTTAAGCATGCACATGCATCTTTTGGTAGACGCGGATGAAGTTTTCTGCAAAACCACAAGATGTGCATGCAAATGGTGCTTTTGGCAGAACGCGCACGTGGATTTCTACCAAACGACCTGCTAAGCATGCCGATGCTGCTCTTTTTAGCACCCGCGCACGAATTTGTGCGAAAACGCGTTTTAAGCATGCACATGCATCTTTTGGTAGACGCGGATGAAGTTTTCTGCAAAACCACAAGATGTGCATGCAAATGGTGCTTTTGGCAGAACGCGCACGTGGATTTCTACCAAACGACGTGCTAAGCATGCCGATGCTGCTCTTTTTAGCACCCGCGCGCGGATTTGTGCGAAAACGCGTTTTATGCATGCACATGCATCTTTTGGTAGACGCGGATGAAGTGTTCTGCAAAACCACAAGATGTGCATGCAAATGGTGCTTTTGGCAGAACGCGCACGTGGATTTCTACCAAACGACGTGCTAAGCATGCCGATGCTGCTCTTTTTAGCACCCGCGCACGGATCTGTGCGAAAACGCGTTTTAAGCATGCACATGCATCTTTTGGTAGACGCGGATGAAGTTTTCTGCTAAACCACAAGATGTGCATGCAAATGGTGCTTTTGGCAGAACGCGCACGTGGATTTCTACCAAACGACGTGCTAAGCATGCCAATGCTGCTCTTTTTAGCACCCGCGCACGGTTTCGTGCGAAAACGCGTTTTAAGCATGCACATGCATCTTTTGGTAGACGCGGATGAAGTTTTCTGCAAAACCACAAGATGTGCATGCAAATGGTGCTTTTGGCAGAACGCGCACGTGGATTTCTACCAAACGACGTGCTAAGCATGCCGATGCTGCTCTTTTTAGCACCCGCGCACGGATTTGTGCGAAAACGCGTTTTAAGCATGCACATGCATCTTTTGGTAGACGCGGATGAAGTTTTCTGCAAAACCACAAGATGTGCATGCAAATGGTACTTTTGGCAGAACGCGCACGTGGATTTCTACCAAACGACGTGCTAAGCATGCCGATGCTGCTCTTTTTAGCACCCGCGCACGGATTTGTGCGAAAACGCGTTTTAAGCATGCTCATGCATCTTTTGGTAGACGCGGATGAAGTTTTCTGCAAAAGCACAAGATGTGCATGCAAATGGTGCTTTTGGCAGAACGCGCACGTGGATTCCTACCAAACGACGTGCAAAGCATGCCGATGCTGCTCTTTTTAGCACCCGCGCACGGATTTGTGCGAAAACGCGTTTTAAGCATGCACATGCATCTTTTGGTAGACGCGGATGAAGTTTTCTGCAAAACCACAAGATGTGCATGCAAATGGTGCTTTTGGCAGAACGCGCACGTGGATTTCTACCAAACGACGTGCTAAGCATGCCGATGCTGCTCTTTTTAGAACCCGCGCACGGATTTGTGCGAAAACGCGTTTTAAGCATGCACATGCATCTTTTGGTAGACGCGGATGAAGTTTTCTGCAAAACCACAAGATGTGCATGCAAATGGTGCTTTTGGCAGAACGCGCACGTTGATTTCTACCAAACGACGTGCTAAGCATGCCGATGCTGCTCTTTTGAGCACCCGCGCACGGATTTGTGCGAAAACGCGTTTTAAGCATGCACATGCATCTTTTGGTAGACGCGGATGAAGTTTTCTGCAAAACCACAAGATGTGCATGCAAATGGTGCTTTTGGCAGAACGCGCACGTGGATTTCTATCAAACGACGTGCTAAGCATGCCGATGCTGCTCTTTTTAGCACCCGCGCACGGATTTGTGCGAAAACGCGTTTTAAGCATGCACATGCATCTTTTGGTAGACGCGGATGAAGTTTTCTGCAAAACCACAAGATGTGCGTGCAAATGGTGCTTTTGGCAGAACGCGCACGTGGATTTCTACCAAACGACGTGCTAAGCATGCCGATGCTGCTCTTTTTAGCACCCGCGCACGGATTTGTGCGAAAACGCGTTTTAAGCATGCACATGCATCTTTTGGTAGACGCGGATGAAGTTTTCTGCAAAACCACAAGATGTGCATGCAAATGGTGCTTTTGGCAGAACGCGCACGTGGATTTCTACCAAGCGACGTGCTAAGCATGCCGATGCTGCTCTTTTTAGCACCCGCGCACGGATTTGTGCGAAAACGCGTTTTAAGCATGCACATGAATCTTTTGGTAGACGCGGATGAAGTTTTCTGCAAAACCACAAGATGTGCATGCAAATGGTGCTTTTGGCAGAACGCGCACGTGGATTTCTGCCAAACGACGTGCTAAGCATGCCGATGCTGCTCTTTTTAGCACCCGCGCACGGATTTGTGCGAAAACGCGTTTTAAGCATGCACATGCATCTTTTGGTAGACGCGGATGAAGTTTTCTGCAAAACCACAAGATGTGCATGCAAATGGTGCTTTTGGCAGAACGCGCACGTGGATTTCTACCAAACGACGTGCTAAGCATGCCGATGCTGCTCTTTTTAGCACCCGCGCACGGATTTATGCGAAAACGCGTTTTAAGCATGCACATGCATCTTTTGGTAGACGCTGATGGAGTTTTCTGCAAAACCACAAGATGTGCATGCAAATGGTGCTTTTGGCAGAACGCGCACGTGGATTTCTACCAAACGACGTGCTAAGCATGCCGATGCTGCTCTTTTTAGCACCCGCGCACGGATTTGTGCGAAAACGCGTTTTAAGCATGCACATGCATCTTTTGGTAAACGCGGATGAAGTTTTCTGCAAAACCACAAGATGTGCATGCAAATGGTGCTTTTGGCAGAACGCGCGCGTGGATTTCTACCAAACGACGTGCTAAGCATGCCGATGCTGCTCTTTTTAGCACCCGCGCACGGATTTGTGCGAAAATGCGTTTTAAGCATGCACATGCATCTTTTGGTAGACGCGGATCAAGTTTTCTGCAAAACCACAAGATGTGCATGCAAATGGTGCTTTTGGCAGAACGCGCACGTGGATTTCTACCAAACGACGTGCTAAGCATGCCGATGCTGCTCTTTTTAAACCCGCGCATGGATTTGTGCGAAAACGCGTTTTAAGCATGCACATGCATCTTTTGGTAGACGCGGATGAAGTTTTCTGCAAAACCACAAGATGTGCATGCAAATGGTGCTTTTGGCAGAACGCGCACGTGGATTTCTACCAAACGACGTGCTAAGCATGCCGATGCTGCTCTTTTTAGCACCCGCGCACGGATTTGTGCGAAAACGCATTTTAAGCATGCACATGCATCTTTTGGTAGACGCGGATGAAGTTTTCTGCAAAACCACAAGATGTGCATGCAAATGGTGCTTTTGGCAGAACGCGCACGTGGATTTCTACCAAACGACGTGCTAAGCATGCCGATGCTGCTCTTTTTAGCACCCGCGCACGGATTTGTGCGAAAACGCGTTTTAAGCATGCACATGCATCTTTTGGTAGACGCGGATGAAGTTTTCTGCAAAACCACAAGATGTGCATGCAAATGGTGCTTTTGGCAGAACGCGCACGTGGATTTCTATCAAACGACGTGCTAAGCATGCCGATGCTGCTCTTTTTAGCACCCGCGCACGGATTTGTGCGAAAACGCGTTTTAAGCATGCACATGCATCTTTTGGTAGACGCGGATGAAGTTTTCTGCAAAACCACAAGATGTGCGTGCAAATGGTGCTTTTGGCAGAACGCGCACGTGGATTTCTACCAAACGACGTGCTAAGCATGCCGATGCTGCTATTTTTAGCACCCGCGCACGGATTTGTGCGAAAACGCGTTTTAAGCATGCACATGCATCTTTTGGTAGACGCGGATGAAGTTTTCTGCAAAACCACAAGATGTGCATGCAAATGGTGCTTTTGCAGAACGCGCACGTGGATTTCTACCAAACGACGTGCTAAGCATGCCGATGCTGCTCTTTTTAGCACCCGCGCACGGATTTGTGCGAAAACGCGTTTTAAGCATGCACATGCATCTTTTGGTAGACGCGGATGAAGTTTTCTGCAAAACCACAAGATGTGCATGCAAATGGTGCTTTTGGCAGAACGCGCACGTGGATTTCTACCAAACGACGTGCTAAGCATGCCGATGCTGCTCTTTTTAGCACCCGCGCACGTATTTGTGCGAAAACGCGTTTTAAGCATGCACATGCATCTTTTGGTAGACGCGGATGAAGTTTTCTGCAAAACCACACGATGTGCATGCAAATGGTGCTTTTGGCAGAACGCGCACGTGGATTTCTACCAAACGACGTGCTAAGCATGCCAATGCTGCTCTTTTTAGCACCCGCGCACGGTTTTGTGCGAAAACGCGTTTTAAGCATGCACATGCATCTTTTGGTAGACGCGGATGAAGTTTTCTGCAAAACCACAAGATGTGCATGCAAATGGTGCTTTTGGCAGAACGCGCACGTGGATGTCTACCAAACGACGTGCTAAGCATGCCGATGCTGCTCTTTTTAGCACCCGCGCACGGATTTGTGCGAAAATGCGTTTTAAGCATGCACATGCATCTTTTTGTAGACGCGGATGAAGTTTTCTGCAAAACCACAAGATGTGCATGCAAATGGTGCTTTGGCAGAACGCGCACGTGGATTTCTACCAAACGACGTGCTAAGCATGCCGATGCTGCTCTTTTTAAACCCGCGCACGGATTTGTGCGAAAACGCGTTTTAAGCATGCACATGCATCTTTTGGTAGACGCGGATGAAGTTTTCTGCAAAACCACAAGATGTGCATGCAAATGGTGCTTTTGGCAGAACGCGCACGTGGATTTCTACCAAACGACGTGCTAAGCATGCCGATGCTGCTCTTTTTAGCACCCGCGCACGGATTTGTGCGAAAACGCGTTTTAAGCATGCGCATGCATCTTTTGGTAGACGCGGATGAAGTTTTCTGCAAAACCACAAGATGTTCATGCAAATGGTGCTTTTGGCAGAACGCGCACGTTGATTTCTACCAAACGACGTGCTAAGCATGCCGATGCTGCTCTTTTGAGCACCCGCGCACGGATTTGTGCGAAAACGCGTTTTAAGCATGCACATGCATCTTTTGGTAGACGCGGATGAAGTTTTCTGCAAAACCCCAAGATGTGCATGCAAATGGTGCTTTTGGCAGAATGCGCACGTGGATGTCTATCAAACGACGTGCTAAGCATGCCGATGCTGCTCTTTTTAGCACCCGCGCACGGATTTGTGCGAAAACGCGTTTTAAGCATGCACATGCATCTTTTGGTAGACGCGGATGAAGTTTTCTGCAAAACCACAAGATGTGCGTGCAAATGGTGCTTTTGGCAGAACGCGCACGTGGATTTCTACCAAACGACGTGCTAAGCATGCCGATGCTGCTCTTTTTAGCACCCGCGCGCGGATTTGTGCGAAAACGCGTTTTATGCATGCACATGCATCTTTTGGTAGACGCGGATGAAGTGTTCTGCAAAACCACAAGATGTGCATGCAAATGGTGCTTTTGGCAGAACGCGCACGTGGATTTCTGCCAAACGACGTGCTAAGCATGCCGATGCTGCTCTTTTTAGCACCCGCGCACGGATTTGTGCGAAAACGCGTTTTAAGCATGCACATGCATCTTTTGGTAGACGCGGATGAAGTTTTCTGCAAAACCACAAGATGTGCATGCAAATGGTGCTTTTGGCAGAACGTGCACGTGGATTTCTACCAAACGACGTGCTAAGCATGCCGATGCTGCTCTTTTTAGCACCCGCGCACGGATTTATGCGAAAACGCGTTTTAAGCATGCACATGCATCTTTTGGTAGACGCTGATGGAGTTTTCTGCAAAACCACAAGATGTGCATGCAAATGGTGCTTTTGGCAGAACGCGCACGTGGATTTCTACCAAACGACGTGCTAAGCATGCCGATGCTGCTCTTTTTAGCACCCGCGCACGGATTTGTGCGAAAACGAGTTTTAAGCATGCACATGCATCTTTTGGTAAACGCGGATGAAGTTTTCTGCAAAACCACAAGATGTGCATGCAAATGGTGCTTTTGGCAGAACGCGCGCGTGGATTTCTACCAAACGACGTGCTAAGCATGCCGATGCTGCTGTTTTTAGCACCCGCGCACGGATTTGTGCGAAAATGCGTTTTAAGCATGCACATGCATCTTTTGGTAGACGCGGATCAAGTTTTCTGCAAAACCACAAGATGTGCATGCAAATGGTGCTTTTGGCAGAACGCGCACGTGGATTTCTACCAAACGACGTGCTAAGCATGCCGATGCTGCTCTTTTTAAACCCGCGCATGGATTTGTGCGAAAACGCGTTTTAAGCATGCACATGCATCTTTTGGTAGACGCGGATGAAGTTTTCTGCAAAACCACAAGATGTGCATGCAAATGGTGCTTTTGGCAGAACGCGCACGTGGATTTCTACCAAACGACGTGCTAAGCATGCCGATGCTGCTCTTTTTAGCACCCGCGCACGGATTTGTGCGAAAACGCATTTTAAGCATGCACATGCATCTTTTGGTAGACGCGGATGAAGTTTTCTGCAAAACCACAAGATGTGCATGCAAATGGTGCTTTTGGCAGAACGCGCACGTGGATTTCTACCAAACGACGTGCTAAGCATGCCGATGCTGCACTTTTTAGCACCCGCGCACGGATTTGTGCGAAAACGCGTTTTAAGCATGCACATGCATCTTTTGGTAGACGCGGATGAAGTTTTCTGCAAAACCACAAGATGTGCATGCAAATGGTGCTTTTGGCAGAACGCGCACGTGGATTTCTATCAAACGACGTGCTAAGCATGCCGATGCTGCTCTTTTTAGCACCCGCGCACGGATTTGTGCGAAAACGCGTTTTAAGCATGCACATGCATCTTTTGGTAGACGCGGATGAAGTTTTCTGCAAAACCACAAGATGTGCGTGCAAATGGTGCTTTTGGCAGAACGCGCACGTGGATTTCTACCAAACGACGTGCTAAGCATGCCGATGCTGCTCTTTTTAGCACCCGCGCACGGATTTGTGCGAAAACGCGTTTTAAGCATGCACATGCATCTTTTGGTAGACGCGGATGAAGTTTTCTGCAAAACCACAAGATGTGCATGCAAATGGTGCTTTTGGCAGAACGCGCACGTGGATTTCTACCAAACGACGTGCTAAGCATGCCGATGCTGCTCTTTTTAGCACCCGCGCACGGATTTGTGCGAAAACGCGTTTTAAGCATGCACATGCATCTTTTGGTAGACGCGGATGAAGTTTTCTGCAAAACCACAAGATGTGCATGCAAATGGTGCTTTTGGCAGAACGCGCACGTGGATTTCTACCAAACGACGTGCTAAGCATGCCGATGCTGCTCTTTTTAGCACCCGCGCACGAATTTGTGCGAAAACGCGTTTTAAGCATGCACATGCATCTTTTGGTAGACGCGGATGAAGTTTTCTGCAAAACCACAAGATGTGCATGGAAATGGTGCTTTTGGCAGAACGCGCACGTGGATTTCTACCAAACGACGTGCTAAGCATGCCGATGCTGCTCTTTTTAAACCCGCGCACGGATTTGTGCGAAAACGCGTTTTATGCATGCACATGCATCTTTTGATAGACGAGGATGAATTTTTCTGCAAAACCACAAGATGTGCATGCAAATGGTGCTTTTGGCAGAACGCGCACGTGGATTTCTACCAAACGACGTGCTAAGCATGCCGATGCTGCTCTTTTTAGCACCCGCGCACGTATTTGTGCGAAAACGCGTTTTAAGCATGCACATGCATCTTTTGGTAGACGCGGATGAAGTTTTCTGCAAAACCACACGATGTGCATGCAAATGGTGCTTTTGGCAGAACGCGCACGTGGATTTCTACCAAACGACGTGCTAAGCATGCCAATGCTGCTCTTTTTAGCACCCGCGCACGGTTTTGTGCGAAAACGCGTTTTAAGCATGCACATGCATCTTTTGGTAGACGCGGATGAAGTTTTCTGCAAAACCACAAGATGTGCATGCAAATGGTGCTTTTGGCAGAACGCGCACGTGGATGTCTACCAAACGACGTGCTAAGCATGCTGATGCTGCTCTTTTTAGCACCCGCGCACGGATTTGTGCGAAAATGCGTTTTAAGCATGCACATGCATCTTTTTGTAGACGCGGATGAAGTTTTCTGCAAAACCACAATATGTGCATGCAAATGGTGCTTTTGGCAGAACGCGCACGTGGATTTCTACCAAACGACGTGCTAAGCATGCCGATGCTGCTCTTTTTAAACCCGCGCACGGATTTGTGCGAAAACGCGTTTTAAGCATGCACATGCATCTTTTGGTAGACGCGGATGAAGTTTTCTGCAAAACCACAAGATGTGCATGCAAATGGTGCTTTTGGCAGAACGCGCACGTGGATTTCTACCAAACGACGTGCTAAGCATGCCGATGCTGCTCTTTTTAGCACCCGCGCACGGATTTGTGCGAAAACGCGTTTTAAGCATGCGCATGCATCTTTTGGTAGACGCGGATGAAGTTTTCTGCTAAACCACAAGATGTGCATGCAAATGGTGCTTTTGGCAGAACGCGCACGTTGATTTCTACCAAACGACGTGCTAAGCATGCCGATGCTGCTCTTTTGAGCACCCGCGCACGGATTTGTGCGAAAACGCGTTTTAAGCATGCACATGCATCTTTTGGTAGACGCGGATGAAGTTTTCTGCAAAACCCCAAGATGTGCATGCAAATGGTGCTTTTGGCAGAACGCGCACGTGGATGTCTATCAAACGACGTGCTAAGCATGCCGATGCTGCTCTTTTTAGCACCCGCGCACGGATTTGTGCGAAAACGCGTTTTAAGCATGCACATGCATCTTTTGGTAGATGCGGATGAAGTTTTCTGCAAAACCACAAGATGTGCATGCAAATGGTGCTTTTGGCAGAACGCGCACGTGGATTTCTACCAAACGACGTGCTAAGCATGCCGATGCTGCTCTTTTTAGCACCCGCGCATGGATTTGTGCGAAAACGCGTTTTAAGCATGCACATGCATCTTTTGGTAGACGCGGATGAAGTTTTCTGCAAAACCATAAGATGTGCATGCAAATGGTGCTTTTGGCAGAACGCGCACGTGGATTTCTACCAAACGACGTGCTAAGCATGCCGATGCTGCTCTTTTTAGCACCCGCGCACGGATTTGTGCGAAAACGCGTTTTGAGCATGCACATGCATCTTTTGGTAGACGCGGATGAAGTTTTCTGCAAAACCACAAGATGTGCATGCAAATGGTGCTTTTGGCAGAACGCGCACGTGGATTTCTACCAAACGACCTGCTAAGCATGCCGATGCTGCTCTTTTTAGCACCCGCGCACGAATTTGTGCGAAAACGCGTTTTAAGCATGCACAGGCATCTTTTGGTAGACGCGGATGAAGTTTTCTGCAAAACCACAAGATGTGCATGCAAATGGTGCTTTTGGCAGAACGCGCACGTGGAGTTCTACCAAACGACGTGCTAAGCATGCCGATGCTGCTCTTTTTAGCACCCGCGCGCGGATTTGTGCGAAAACGCGTTTTATGCATGCACATGCATCTTTTGGTAGACGCGGATGAAGTGTTCTGCAAAACCACAAGATGTGCATGCAAATGGTGCTTTTGGCAGAACGCGCACGTGGATTTCTACCAAACGACGTGCTAAGCATGCCGATGCTGCTCTTTTTAGCACCCGCGCACGGATCTGTGCGAAAACGCGTTTTAAGCATGCACATGCATCTTTTGGTAGACGCGGATGAAGTTTTCTGCTAAACCACAAGATGTGCATGCAAATGGTGCTTTTGGCAGAACGCGCACGTGGATTTCTACCAAACGACGTGCTAAGCATGCCAATGCTGCTCTTTTTAGCACCCGCGCACGGTTTCGTGCGAAAACGCGTTTTAAGCATGCACATGCATCTTTTGGTAGACGCGGATGAAGTTTTCTGCAAAACCACAAGATGTGCATGCAAATGGTGCTTTTGGCAGAACGCGCACGTGGATTTCTACCAAACGACGTGCTAAGCATGCCGATGCTGCTCTTTTTAGCACCCGCGCACGGATTTTTGCGAAAACGCGTTTTAAGCATGCACATGCATCTTTTGGTAGACGCGGATGAAGTTTTCTGCAAAACCACAAGATGTGCATGCAAATGGTGCTTTTGGCAGAACGCGCACGTGGATTTCTACCAAACGACGTGCTAAGCACGCCGATGCTGCTCTTTTTAGCACCCGCGCACGGATTTGTGCGAAAACGCGTTTTAAGCATGCTCATGCATCTTTTGGTAGACGCGGATGAAGTTTTCTGCAAAACCACAAGATGTGCATGCAAATGGTGCTTTTGGCAGAACACGCACGTGGATGTCTACCAAACGACGTGCTAAGCATGCCGATGCTGCTCTTTTTAGCACCCGCGCACGGATTTGTGCGAAAATGCGTTTTAAGCATGCACATGCATCTTTTTGTAGACGCGGATGAAGTTTTCTGCAAAACCACAAGATGTGCATGCAAATGGTGCTTTTGGCAGAACGCGCACGTGGATTTCTACCAAACGACGTGCTAAGCATGCCGATGCTGCTCTTTTTAAACCCGCGCACGGATTTGTGCGAAAACGCGTTTTAAGCATGCACATGCATCTTTTGGTAGACGCGGATGAAGTTTTCTGCAAAACCCCAAGATGTGCATGCAAATGGTGCTTTTGGCAGAACGCGCACGTGAATTTCTATCAAACGACGTGCTAAGCATGCCGATGCTGCTCTTTTTAGCACCCGCGCACGGTTTTGTGCGAAAACGCGTTTTAAGCATGCACATGCATCTTTTGGTAGACGCGGATGAAGTGTTCTGCAAAACCACAAGATGTGCATGCAAATGGTGCTTTTGGCAGAACGCGCACGTGGATTTCTACCAAACGACGTGCTAAGCATGCCGATGCTGCTCTTTTTAGCACCCGCGCACGGATTTTTGCGAAAACGCGTTTTAAGCATGCACATGCATCTTTTGGTAGACGCGGATGAAGTTTTCTGCAAAACCACAAGATGTGCATGCAAATGGTGCTTTTGGCAGAACGCGCACGTGGATTTCTACCAAACGACGTGCTAAGCACGCCGATGCTGCTCTTTTTAGCACCCGCGCACGGATTTGTGCGAAAACGCGTTTTAAGCATGCTCATGCATCTTTTGGTAGACGCGGATGAAGTTTTCTGCAAAACCACAAGATGTGCATGCAAATGGTGCTTTTGGCAGAACGCGCACGGGGATGTCTACCAAACGACGTGCTAAGCATGCCGATGCTGCTCTTTTTAGCACCCGCGCACGGATTTGTGCGAAAATGCGTTTTAAGCATGCACATGCATCTTTTTGTAGACGCGGATGAAGTTTTCTGCAAAACCACAAGATGTGCATGCAAATGGTGCTTTTGGCAGAACGCGCACGTGGATTTCTACCAAACGACGTGCTAAGCATGCCGATGCTGCTCTTTTTAAACCCGCGCACGGATTTGTGCGAAAACGCGTTTTAAGCATGCACATGCATCTTTTGGTAGACGCGGATGAAGTTTTCTGCAAAACCACAAGATGTGCATGCAAATGGTGCTTTTGGCAGAACGCGCACGTGGATTTCTACCAAACGACGTGCTAAGCATGCCGATGCTGCTCTTTTTAGCACCCGCGCACGGATTTGTGCGAAAACGCGTTTTAAGCATGCGCATGCATCTTTTGGTAGACGCGGATGAAGTTTTCTGCAAAACCACAAGATGTGCATGCAAATGGTGCTTTTGGCAGAACGCGCACGTTGATTTCTACCAAACGACGTGCTAAGCATGCCGATGCTGCTCTTTTGAGCACCCGCGCACGGATTTTTGCGAAAACGCGTTTTAAGCATGCACATGCATCTTTTGGTAGACGCGGATGAAGTTTTCTGCAAAACCACAAGATGTGCATGCAAATGGTGCTTTTGGCAGAACGCGCACGTGGATTTCTACCAAACGACGTGCTAAGCACGCCGATGCTGCTCTTTTTAGCACCCGCGCACGGATTTGTGCGAAAACGCGTTTTAAGCATGCTCATGCATCTTTTGGTAGACGCGGATGAAGTTTTCTGCAAAACCACAAGATGTGCATGCAAATGGTGCTTTTGGCAGAACACGCACGTGGATGTCTACCAAACGACGTGCTAAGCATGCCGATGCTGCTCTTTTTAGCACCCGCGCACGGATTTGTGCGAAAATGCGTTTTAAGCATGCACATGCATCTTTTTGTAGACGCGGATGAAGTTTTCTGCAAAACCACAAGATGTGCATGCAAATGGTGCTTTTGGCAGAACGCGCACGTGGATTTCTACCAAACGACGTGCTAAGCATGCCGATGCTGCTCTTTTTAAACCCGCGCACGGATTTGTGCGAAAACGCGTTTTAAGCATGCACATGCATCTTTTGGTAGACGCGGATGAAGTTTTCTGCAAAACCACAAGATGTGCATGCAAATGGTGCTTTTGGCAGAACGCGCACGTGGATTTCTACCAAACGACGTGCTAAGCATGCCGATGCTGCTCTTTTTAGCACCCGCGCACGGATTTGTGCGAAAACGCGTTTTAAGCATGCGCATGCATCTTTTGGTAGACGCGGATGAAGTTTTCTGCAAAACCACAAGATGTGCATGCAAATGGTGCTTTTGGCAGAACGCGCACGTTGATTTCTACGAAACGACGTGCTAAGCATGCCGATGCTGCTCTTTTGAGCACCCGCGCACGGATTTGTGCGAAAACGCGTTTTAAGCATGCACATGCATCTTTTGGTAGACGCGGATGAAGTGTTCTGCAAAACCCCAAGATGTGCATGCAAATGGTGCTTTTGGCAGAACGCGCACGTGGATGTCTATCAAACGACGTGCTAAGCATGCCGATGCTGCTCTTTTTAGCACCCGCGCACGGATTTGTGCGAAAACGCGTTTTAAGCATGCACATGCATCTTTTGGTAGACGCGGATGAAGTTTTCTGCAAAACCACAAGATGTGCGTGCAAATGGTGCTTTTGGCAGAACGCGCACGTGGATTTCTACCAAACGACGTGCTAAGCATGCCGATGCTGCTCTTTTTAGCACCCGCGCACGGATTTTTGCGAAAACGCGTTTTAAGCATGCACATGCATCTTTTGGTAGACGCGGATGAAGTTTTCTGCAAAACCACAAGATGTGCATACAAATGGTGCTTTTGGCAGAACGCGCACGTGGATTTCTACCAAACGACGTGCTAAGCACGCCGATGCTGCTCTTTTTAGCACCCGCGCACGGATTTGTGCGAAAACGCGTTTTAAGCATGCTCATGCATCTTTTGGTAGACGCGGATGAAGTTTTCTGCAAAACCACAAGATGTGCATGCAAATGGTGCTTTTGGCAGAACGCGCACGTGGATTTCTACCAAACGACGTGCTAAGCATGCCGATGCTGCTCTTTTTAGCACCCGCGCACGCATTTTTGCGAAAACGCGTTTTAAGCATGCACATGCATCTTTTGGTAGACGCGGATGAAGTTTTCTGCAAAACCACAAGATGTGCATGCAAATGGTGCTTTTGGCAGAACGCGCACGTGGATTTCTACCAAACGACGTGCTAAGCACGCCGATGCTGCTCTTTTTAGCACCAGCGCACGGATTTGTGCGAAAACGCGTTTTAAGCATGCTCATGCATCTTTTGGTAGACGCGGATGAAGTTTTCTGCAAAACCACAAGATGTGCATGCAAATGGTGCTTTTGGCAGAACGCGCACGTGGATGTCTACCAAACGACGTGCTAAGCATGCCGATGCTGCTCTTTTTAGCACCCGCGCACGGATTTGTGCGAAAATGCGTTTTAAGCATGCACATGCATCTTTTTGTAGACGCGGATGAAGTTTTCTGCAAAACCACAAGATGTGCATGCAAATGGTGCTTTTGGCAGAACGCGCACGTGGATTTCTACCAAACGACGTGCTAAGCATGCCGATGCTGCTCTTTTTAAACCCGCGCACGGATTTGTGCGAAAACGCGTTTTAAGCATGCACATGCATCTTTTGGTAGACGCGGATGAAGTTTTCTGCAAAACCACAAGATGTGCATGCAAATGGTGCTTTTGGCAGAACGCGCACGTGGATTTCTACCAAACGACGTGCTAAGCATGCCGATGCTGCTCTTTTTAGCACCCGCGCACGGATTTGTGCGAAAACGCGTTTTAAGCATGCGCATGCATCTTTTGGTAGACGCGGATGAAGTTTTCTGCAAAACCACAAGATGTGCATGCAAATGGTGCTTTTGGCAGAACGCGCACGTTGATTTCTACCAAACGACGTGCTAAGCATGCCGATGCTGCTCTTTTGAGCACCCGCGCACGGATTTGTGCGAAAACGCGTTTTAAGCATGCACATGCATCTTTTGGTAGACGCGGATGAAGTTTTCTGCAAAACCCCAAGATGTGCATGCAAATGGTGCTTTTGGCAGAACGCGCACGTGGATGTCGATCAAACGACGTGCTAAGCATGCCGATGCTGCTCTTTTTAGCACCCGCGCACGGATTTGTGCGAAAACGCGTTTTAAGCATGCACATGCATCTTTTGGTAGACGCGGATGAAGTTTTCTGCAAAACCACAAGATGTGCGTGCAAATGGTGCTTTTGGCAGAACGCGCACGTGGATTTCTACCAAACGACGTGCTAAGCATGCCGATGCTGCTCTTTTTAGCACCCGCGCACGGATTTGTGCGAAAACGCGTTTTAAGCATGCACATGCATCTTTTGGTAGACGCGGATGAAGTTTTCTGCAAAACCATAAGATGTGCATGCAAATGGTGCTTTTGGCAGAACGCGCACGTGGATTTCTACCAAACGACCTGCTAAGCATGCCGATGCTGCTCTTTTTAGCACCCGCGCACGAATTTGTGCGAAAACGCGTTTTAAGCATGCACATGCATCTTTTGGTAGACGCGGATGAAGTTTTCTGCAAAACCACAAGATGTGCATGCAAATGGTGCTTTTGGCAGAACGCGCACGTGGATTTCTACCAAACGACGTGCTAAGCATGCCGATGCTGCTCTTTTTAGCACCCGCGCGCGGATTTGTGCGAAAACGCGTTTTATGCATGCACATGCATCTTTTGGTAGACGCGGATGAAGTGTTCTGCAAAACCACAAGATGTGCATGCAAATGGTGCTTTTGGCAGAACGCGCACGTGGATTTCTACCAAACGACGTGCTAAGCATGCCGATGCTGCTCTTTTTAGCACCCGCGCACGGATTTTTGCGAAAACGCGTTTTAAGCATGCACATGCATCTTTTGGTAGACGCGGATGAAGTTTTCTGCAAAACCACAAGATGTGCATGCAAATGGTGCTTTTGGCAGAACGCGCACGTGGATTTCTACCAAACGACGTGCTAAGCACGCCGATGCTGCTCTTTTTAGCACCCGCGCACGGATTTGTGCGAAAACGCGTTTTAAGCATGCTCATGCATCTTTTGGTAGACGCGGATGAAGTTTTCTGCAAAACCACAAGATGTGCATGCAAATGGTGCTTTTGGCAGAACGCGCACGGGGATGTCTACCAAACGACGTGCTAAGCATGCCGATGCTGCTCTTTTTAGCACCCGCGCACGGATTTGTGCGAAAATGCGTTTTAAGCATGCACATGCATCTTTTTGTAGACGCGGATGAAGTTTTCTGCAAAACCACAAGATGTGCATGCAAATGGTGCTTTTGGCAGAACGCGCACGTGGATTTCTACCAAACGACGTGCTAAGCATGCCGATGCTGCTCTTTTTAAACCCGCGCACGGATTTGTGCGAAAACGCGTTTTAAGCATGCACATGCATCTTTTGGTAGACGCGGATGAAGTTTTCTGCAAAACCACAAGATGTGCATGCAAATGGTGCTTTTGGCAGAACGCGCACGTGGATTTCTACCAAACGACGTGCTAAGCATGCCGATGCTGCTCTTTTTAGCACCCGCGCACGGATTTGTGCGAAAACGCGTTTTAAGCATGCGCATGCATCTTTTGGTAGACGCGGATGAAGTTTTCTGCAAAACCACAAGATGTGCATGCAAATGGTGCTTTTGGCAGAACGCGCACGTTGATTTCTACCAAACGACGTGCTAAGCATGCCGATGCTGCTCTTTTGAGCACCCGCGCACGGATTTGTGCGAAAACGCGTTTTAAGCATGCACATGCATCTTTTGGTAGACGCGGATGAAGTTTTCTGCAAAACCCCAAGATGTGCATGCAAATGGTGCTTTTGGCAGAACGCGCACGTGGATGTCTATCAAACGACGTGCTAAGCATGCCGATGCTGCTCTTTTTAGCACCCGCGCACGGATTTGTGCGAAAACGCGTTTTAAGCATGCACATGCATCTTTTGGTAGACGCGGATGAAGTTTTCTGCAAAACCACAAGATGTGCGTGCAAATGGTGCTTTTGGCAGAACGCGCACGTGGATTTCTACCAAACGACGTGCTAAGCATGCCGATGCTGCTCTTTTTAGCACCCGCGCACGGATTTGTGCGAAAACGCGTTTTAAGCATGCACATGCATCTTTTGGTAGACGCGGATGAAGTTTTCTGCAAAACCATAAGATGTGCATGCAAATGGTGCTTTTGGCAGAACGCGCACGTGGATTTCTACCAAACGACCTGCTAAGCATGCCGATGCTGCTCTTTTTAGCACCCGCGCACGAATTTGTGCGAAAACGCGTTTTAAGCATGCACATGCAACTTTTGGTAGACGCGGATGAAGTTTTCTGCAAAACCACAAGATGTGCATGCAAATGGTGCTTTTGGCAGAACGCGCACGTGGATTTCTACCAAACGACGTGCTAAGCATGCCGATGCTGCTCTTTTTAGCACCCGCGCGCGGATTTGTGCGAAAACGCGTTTTATGCATGCACATGCATCTTTTGGTAGACGCGGATGAAGTGTTCTGCAAAACCACAAGATGTGCATGCAAATGGTGCTTTTGGCAGAACGCGCACGTGGATTTCTACCAAACGACGTGCTAAGCATGCCAATGCTGCTCTTTTTAGCACCCGCGCACGGTTTCGTGCGAAAACGCGTTTTAAGCATGCACATGCATCTTTTGGTAGACGCGGATGAAGTTTTCTGCAAAACCACAAGATGTGCATGCAAATGGTGCTTTTGGCAGAACGCGCACGTGGATTTCTACCAAACGACGTGCTAAGCATGCCGATGCTGCTCTTTTTAGCACCCGCGCACGGATTTTTGCGAAAACGCGTTTTAAGCATGCACATGCATCTTTTGGTAGACGCGGATGAAGTTTTCTGCAAAACCACAAGATGTGCATGCAAATGGTGCTTTTGGCAGAACGCGCACGTGGATTTCTACCAAACGACGTGCTAAGCACGCCGATGCTGCTCTTTTTAGCACCCGCGCACGGATTTGTGCGAAAACGCGTTTTAAGCATGCTCATGCATCTTTTGGTAGACGCGGATGAAGTTTTCTGCAAAAGCACAAGATGTGCGTGCAAATGGTGCTTTGGGCAGAACGCGCACGTGGATTTCTACCAAACGACGTGCTAAGCATGCCGATGCTGCTCTTTTTAGCACCCGCGCACGGATTTGTGCGAAAACGCGTTTTAAGCATGCACATGCATCTTTTGGTAGACGCGGATGAAGTTTTCTGCAAAACCACAAGATGTGCATGCAAATGGTGCTTTTGGCAGAACGCGCACGTGGATTTCTACCAAACGACGTGCTAAGCATGCCGATGCTGCTCTTTTTAGCACCCGCGCACGGATTTGTGCGAAAACGCGTTTTAAGCATGCACATGCATCTTTTGGTAGACGCGGATGAAGTTTTCTGCAAAACCACAAGATGTGCATCCAAATGGTGCTTTTGGCAGAACGCGCACGTGGATTTCTACCAAACGACGTGCTAAGCATGCCGATGCTGCTCTTTTTAGCACCCGCGCGCGGATTGTGCGAAAACGCGTTTTATGCATGCACATGCATCGTTTGGTAGACGCGGATGAAGTTTTTTGCAAAACCACAAGATGTGCATGCAAATGGTGCTTTTGGCAGAACGCGCAGGTGGATTTCTACCAAACGACGTGCTAAGCATGCCGATGCTGCTCTTTTTAGCACCCGCGCACGGATCTGTGCGAAAACGCATTTTAAGCATGCACATGCATCTTTTGGTAGACGCGGATGAAGTTTTCTGCTAAACCACAAGATGTGCATGCAAATGGTGCTTTTGGCAGAACGCGCACGTGGATTTCTACCAAACGACGTGCTAAGCATGCCAATGCTGCTCTTTTTAGCACCCGCGCACGGTTTTGTGCGAAAACGCGTTTTAAGCATGCACATGCATCATTTGGTAGACGCGGATGAAGTTTTCTGCAAAACCACAAGATGTGCATGCAAATGGTGCTTTTGGCAGAACGCGCACGTGGATTTCTACCAAACGACGTGCTAAGCATGCCGATGCTGCTCTTTTTAGCACCCGCGCACGGATTTGTGCGAAAACGCGTTTTAAGCATGCACATGCATCTTTTGGTAGACGCGCATGAAGTTTTCTGCAAAACCACAAGATGTGCATGCAAATGGTGCTTTTGGCAGAACGCGCACGTGGATTTCTACCAAACGACGTGCTAAGCATGCCGATGCTGCTCGTTTTAGCACCCGCGCACGGATTTGTGCGAAAACGCGTTTTAAGCATGCACAAGCATCTTTTGGTAGATGCGGATGAAGTTTTCTGCAAAAGCACAAGATGTGCCTGCAAATGGTGCTTTTGGCAGAACGCGCACGTGGATTCCTACCAAACAACGTGCTAAGCATGCCGATGCTGCTCTTTTTAGCACCCGCGCACGGATTTGTGCGAAAACGCGTTTTAAGCATGCACATGCATCTTTTGGTAGACGCGGATGAAGTTTTTTGCAAAACCACAAGATGTGCATGCAAATGGTGCTTTTGGCAGAACGCGCACGTGGATTTCTACCAAACGACGTGCTAAGCATGCCGATGCTGCTCTTTTTAGCACCCGCGCACGGATTTGTGCGAAAACGCGTTTTAAGCATGCACATGCATCTTTTGGTAGACGCGCATGAAGTTTTCTGCAAAACCACAAGATGTGCATGCAAATGGTGCTTTTGGCAGAACGCGCACGTGGATTTCTACCAAACGACATGCTAAGCGTGCCGATGCTGCTCTTTTTAGCACCCGCGCACGAATTTGTGCGAAAACGCGTTTTAAGCATGCACATGCATCTTTTGGTAGACGCGGATGAAGTTTTCTGCAAAACCACAAGATGTGCATGCAAATGGTGCTTTTGGCAGAACGCGCACGTGGATTTCTACGAAACGACGTGCTAAGCATGCCGATGCTGCTCTTTTTAGCACCCGCGCACGGATTTGTGCGAAAACGCGTTTTATGCATGCACATGCATCTTTTGGTAGACGCGGATGAAGTTTTCTGCAAAACCACAAGATGTGCATGCAAATGGTGCTTTTGGCAGAACGCGCACGTGGATTTCTACCAAACGACGTGCTAAGCATGCCGATGCTGCTCTTTTTAGCACCCGCGCACGGATTTGTGCGAAAACGCGTTTTAATCATGCACACGCATCTTTTGGTAGACGCGGATGAAGTTTTCTGCAAAACCACAAGATGTGCATGCAAATGGTGCTTTTGGCAGAACGCGCACGTGGATTTCTACCAAACGACGTGCTAAGCATGCCAATGCTGCTCTTTTTAGCACCCGCGCACGGTTTTGTGCGAAAACGCGTTTTAAGCATGCACATGCATCTTTTGGTAGACGCGGATGAAGTTTTCTGCAAAACCACAATATGTGCATGCAAATGGTGCTTTTGGCAGAACGCGCACGTGGATTTCTACCAAACGACTTGCTAAGCATGCCGATGCTGCTCTTTTTAGCACCCGCGCACGGATTTGTGCGAAAACGCGTTTTAAGCATGCACATGCATCTTTTGGTAGACGCGGATGAAGTTTTCTGCAAAACCACAAGATGTGCATGCAAATGGTGCTTTTGGCAGAACGCGCACGTGGATTTCTACCAAACGACGTGCTAAGCATGCCGATGCTGCTCTTTTTAGCACCCGCGCACGGATTTGTGCGAAAACGCGTTTTAAGCATGCACATGCATCTTTTGGTAGACGCGGATGAAGTTTTCTGCAAAACCACAAGATGTGCATGCAAATGGTGCTTTTGGCAGAAGGCGCACGTGGATTTCTACCAAACGACGTGCTAAGCATGCCGATGCTGCTCTTTTTAGCACCTGCGCACGGATTTGTGCGAAAACGCGTTTTAAGCATTCACATGCATCTTTTGGTAGACGCGGATGAAGTTTTCTGCAAAACCACAAGATGTGCATGCAAATGGTGCTTTTGGCAGAACGTGCACGTGAATTTCTACCAAACGACGTGCTAAGCATGCCGATGCTGCTCTTTTTAGCACCCGCGCACGGATTTGTGCGAAAACGCGTTTTAAGCATGCACATGCATCTTTTGGTAGACGCGGATGAAGTTTTCTGCAAAACCACAAGATGTGCATGCAAATGGTGCTTTTGGCAGAACGCGCACGTGGATTTCTACCAAACGACGTGCTAAGCATGCCGATGCTGCTTTTTTTAGCACCCGCGCACGGATCTGTGCGAAAACGCGTTTTAAGCATGCACATGCATCTTTTGGTAGACGCGGATGAAGTTTTCTGCAAAACCACAAGATGTGCATGCAAATGGTGCTTTTGGCAGAACGCGCACGTGGATTTCTACCAAACGACGTGCTAAGCATGCCGATGCTGCTCTTTTTAGCACCCGCGCACGGATTTGTGCGAAAACGCGTTTTAAAGCATGCACATGCATCTTTTGGTAGACGCGGATGAAGTTTTCTGCAAAACCACAAGATGTGCATGCAAATGGTGCTTTTGGCAGAACGCGCACGTGGATTTCTACCAAACGACGTGCTAAGCATGCCGATGCTGCTCTTTTTAGCACCCGCGCACGGATTTGTGCGAAAACGCGTTTTATGCATGCACATGCATCTTTTGGTAGACGCGGATGAAGTTTTCTGCAAAACCACAAGATGTGCATGCAAATGGTGCTTTTGGCAGAACGCGCACGTGGATTTCTACCAAACGACGTGCTAAGCATGCCGATGCTGCTCTTTTTAGCACCCGCGCACGGATTTGTGCGAAAACGCGTTTTAATCATGCACACGCATCTTTTGGTAGACGCGGATGAAGTTTTCTGCAAAACCACAAGATGTGCATGCAAATGGTGCTTTTGGCAGAACGCGCACGTGGATTTCTACGAAACGACGTGCTAAGCATGCCGATGCTGCTCTTTTTAGCACCCGCGCACGGATTTGTGCGAAAACGCGTTTTATGCATGCACACGCATCTTTTGGTAGACGCGGATGAAGTTTTCTGCAAAACCACAAGATGTGCATGCAAATGGTGCTTTTGGCAGAACGCGCACGTGGATTTCTACCAAACGACGTGCTAAGCATGCCGATGCTGCTCTTTTTAGCACCCGCGCACGGATTTGTGCGAAAACGCGTTTTAATCATGCACACGCATCTTTTGGTAGACGCGGATGAAGTTTTCTGCAAAACCACAAGATGTGCATGCAAATGGTGCTTTTGGCAGAACGCGCACGTGGATTTCTACCAAACGACGTGCTAAGCATGCCAATGCTGCTCTTTTTAGCACCCGCGCACGGTTATGTGCGAAAACGCGTTTTAAGCATGCACATGCATCTTTTGGTAGACGCGGATGAAGTTTTCTGCAAAACCACAATATGTGCATGCAAATGGTGCTTTTGGCAGAACGCGCACGTGGATTTCTACCAAACGACTTGCTAAGCATGCCGATGCTGCTCTTTTTAGCACCCGCGCACGGATTTGTGCGAAAACGCGTTTTAAGCATGCACATGCATCTTTTGGTAGACGCGGATGAACTTTTCTGCAAAACCACAAGATGTGCATGCAAATGGTGCTTTTGGCAGAACGCGCACGTGGATTTCTACCAAACGACGTGCTAAGCATGCCGATGCTGCTCTTTTTATCAACCGCGCACGGATTTGTGCGAAAACGCGTTTTAAGCATGCACATGCATCGTTTGGTAGACGCGGATGAAGTTTTCTGCAAAACCACAAGATGTGCATGCAAATGGTGCTTTTGGCAGAACGCGCACGTGGATTTCTACCAAACGACGTGCTAAGCATGCCGATGCTGCTCTTTTTAGCACCCGCGCACGGATTTGTGCGAAAACGCGTTTTAAGCATGCACATGCATCTTTTGGTAGACGCGGATGAAGTTTTCTGCAAAACCACAAGATGTGCATGCAAATGGTGCTTTTGGCAGAACGCGCACGTGGATTTCTACCAAACGACGTGCTAAGCATGCCGATGCTGCTCTTTTTAGCACCTGCGCACGGATTTGTGCGAAAACGCGTTTTAAGCATTCACATGCATCTTTTGGTAGACGCGGATGAAGTTTTCTGCAAAACCACAAGATGTGCATGCAAATGGTGCTTTTGGCAGAACGTGCACGTGAATTTCTACCAAACGACGTGCTAAGCATGCCGATGCTGCTCTTTTTAGCACCCGCGCACGGATTTGTGCGAAAACGCGTTTTAAGCATGCACATGCATCTTTTGGTAGACGCGGATGAAGTTTTCTGCAAAACCACAAGATGTGCATGCAAATGGTGCTTTTGGCAGAACGCGCACGTGGATTTCTACCAAACGACGTGCTAAGCATGCCGATGCTGCTTTTTTTAGCACCCGCGCACGGATCTGTGCGAAAACGCGTTTTAAGCATGCACATGCATCTTTTGGTAGACGCGGATGAAGTTTTCTGCAAAACCACAAGATGTGCATGCAAATGGTGCTTTTGGCAGAACGCGCACGTGGATTTCTACCAAACGACGTGCTAAGCATGCCGATGCTGCTCTTTTTAGCACCCGCGCACGGATTTGTGCGAAAACGCGTTTTAAGCATGCACATGCATCGTTTGGTAGACGCGGATGAAGTTTTCTGCAAAACCACAAGATGTGCATGCAAATGGTGCTTTTGGCAGAACGCGCACGTGGATTTCTACCAAACGACGTGCTAAGCATGCCGATGCTGCTCTTTTTAGCACCCGCGCACGGATTTGTGCGAAAACGCGTTTTAAGCATGCACATGCATCTTTTGGTAGACGCGGATGAAGTTTTCTGCAAAACCACAAGATGTGCATGCAAATGGTACTTTTGGCAGAACGCGCACGTGGATTTCTACCAAACGACGTGCTAAGCATGCCGATGCTGCTCTTTTTAGCACCCGCGCACGGATTTGTGCGAAAACGCGTTTTAAGCATGCACATGCATCGTTTGGTAGACGCGGATGAAGTTTTCTGCAAAACCACAAGATGTGCATGCAAATGGTGCTTTTGGCAGAACGCGCACGTGGATTTCTACCAAACGACGTGCTAAGCATGCCGATGCTGCTCTTTTTAGCACCCGCGCACGGATTTGTGCGAAAACGCGTTTTAAGCATGCACATGCATCTTTTGGTAGACGCGGATGAAGTTTTCTGCAAAACCACAAGATGTGCATGCAAATGCTGCTTTTGGCAGAACGCGCACGTGGATTTCTACCAAACGACGTGCTAAGCATGCCGATGCTGCTCTTTTTAGCACCCGCGCACGGATTTGTGCGAAAACGCGTTTTAAGCATGCACATGCATCTTTTGGTAGACGCGGATGAAGTTTTCTGCAAAACCACAAGATGTGCATGCAAATGGTGCTTTTGGCAGAAGGCGCACGTGGATTTCTACCAAACGACGTGCTAAGCATGCCGATGCTGCTCTTTTTAGCACCCGCGCACGGATTTGTGCGAAAACGCGTTTTAAGCATGCACATGCATCTTTTGGTAGACGCGGATGAAGTTTTCTGCAAAACCACAAGATGTGCATGCAAATGGTGCTTTTGGCAGAACGCGCACGTGGATTTCTACCAAACGACGTGCTAAGCATGCCGATGCTGCTTTTTTTAGCACCCGCGCACGGATCTGTGCGAAAACGCGTTTTAAGCATGCACATGCATCTTTTGGTAGACGCGGATGAAGTTTTCTGCAAAACCACAAGATGTGCATGCAAATGGTGCTTTTGGCAGAACGCGCACGTGGATTTCTACCAAACGACGTGCTAAGCATGCCGATGCTGCTATTTTTAGCACCCGCGCACGGATTTGTGCGAAAACGCGTTTTAAGCATGCACATGCATCTTTTGGTAGACGCGGATGAAGTTTTCTGCAAAACCACAAGATGTGCATGCAAATGGTGCTTTTGGCAGAACGCGCACGTGGATTTCTACCAAACGACGTGCTAAGCATGCCGATGCTGCTCTTTTTAGCACCCGCGCACGGATTTGTGCGAAAACGCGTTTTATGCATGCACATGCATCTTTTGGTAGACGCGGATGAAGTTTTCTGCAAAACCACAAGATGTGCATGCAAATGGTGCTTTTGGCAGAACGCGCACGTGGATTTCTACCAAACGACGTGCTAAGCATGCCGATGCTGCTCTTTTTAGCACCCGCGCACGGATTTGTGCGAAAAACGCGTTTTAATCATGCACACGCATCTTTTGGTAGACGCGGATGAAGTTTTCTGCAAAACCACAAGATGTGCATGCAAATGGTGCTTTTGGCAGAACGCGCACGTGGATTTCTACGAAACGACGTGCTAAGCATGCCGATGCTGCTCTTTTTAGCACCCGCGCACGGATTTGTGCGAAAACGCGTTTTATGCATGCACATGCATCTTTTGGTAGACGCGGATGAAGTTTTCTGCAAAACCACAAGATGTGCATGCAAATGGTGCTTTTGGCAGAACGCGCACGTGGATTTCTACCAAACGACGTGCTAAGCATGCCGATGCTGCTCTTTTTAGCACCCGCGCACGGATTTGTGCGAAAACGCGTTTTAATCATGCACACGCATCTTTTGGTAGACGCGGATGAAGTTTTCTGCAAAACCACAAGATGTGCATGCAAATGGTGCTTTTGGCAGAACGCGCACGTGGATTTCTACCAAACGACGTGCTAAGCATGCCAATGCTGCTCTTTTTAGCACCCGCGCACGGTTTTGTGCGAAAACGCGTTTTAAGCATGCACATGCATCTTTTGGTAGACGCGGATGAAGTTTTCTGCAAAACCACAATATGTGCATGCAAATGGTGCTTTTGGCAGAACGCGCACGTGGATTTCTACCAAACGACTTGCTAAGCATGCCGATGCTGCTCTTTTTAGCACCCGCGCACGGATTTGTGCGAAAACGCGTTTTAAGCATGCACATGCATCTTTTGGTAGACGCGGATGAACTTTTCTGCAAAACCACAAGATGTGCATGCAAATGGTGCTTTTGGCAGAACGCGCACGTGGATTTCTACCAAACGACGTGCTAAGCATGCCGATGCTGCTCTTTTTATCAACCGCGCACGGATTTGTGCGAAAACGCGTTTTAAGCATGCACATGCATCGTTTGGTAGACGCGGATGAAGTTTTCTGCAAAACCACACGATGTGCATGCAAATGGTGCTTTTGGCAGAACGCGCACGTGGATTTCTACCAAACGACGTGCTAAGCATGCCGATGCTGCTCTTTTTAGCACCCGCGCACGGATTTGTGCGAAAACGCGTTTTAAGCATGCACATGCATCTTTTGGTAGACGCGGATGAAGTTTTCTGCAAAACCACAAGATGTGCATGCAAATGGTGCTTTTGGCAGAACGCGCACGTGGATTTCTACCAAACGACGTGCTAAGCATGCCGATGCTGCTCTTTTTAGCACCCGCGCACGGATTTGTGCGAAAACGCGTTTTAAGCATGCACATGCATCTTTTGGTAGACGCGGATGAAGTTTTCTGCAAAACCACAAGATGTGCATGCAAATGGTGCTTTTGGCAGAAGGCGCACGTGGATTTCTACCAAACGACGTGCTAAGCATGCCGATGCTGCTCTTTTTAGCACCTGCGCACGGATTTGTGCGAAAACGCGTTTTAAGCATTCACATGCATCTTTTGGTAGACGCGGATGAAGTTTTCTGCAAAACCACAAGATGTGCATGCAAATGGTGCTTTTGGCAGAACGTGCACGTGAATTTCTACCAAACGACGTGCTAAGCATGCCGATGCTGCTCTTTTTAGCACCCGCGCACGGATTTGTGCGAAAACGCGTTTTAAGCATGCACATGCATCTTTTGGTAGACGCGGATGAAGTTTTCTGCAAAACCACAAGATGTGCATGCAAATGGTGCTTTTGGCAGAACGCACACGTGGATTTCTACCAAACGACGTGCTAAGCATGCCGATGCTGCTTTTTTTAGCACCCGCGCACGGATCTGTGCGAAAACGCGTTTTAAGCATGCACATGCATCTTTTGGTAGACGCGGATGAAGTTTTCTGCAAAACCACAAGATGTGCATGCAAATGGTGCTTTTGGCAGAACGCGCACGTGGATTTCTACCAAACGACGTGCTAAGCATGCCGATGCTGCTCTTTTTAGCACCCGCGCATGGATTTGTGCGAAAATGCGTTTTAAGCATGCACATGCATCTTTTGGTAGACGCGGATGAAGTTTTCTGCAAAACCACAAGATGTGCATGCAAATGGTGCTTTTGGCAGAACGCGCACGTGGATTTCTACCAAACGACGTGCTAAGCATGCCGATGCTGCTCTTTTTAGCACCCGCGCACGGATTTGTGCGAAAACGCGTTTTAAGCATGCACATGCATCTTTTGGTAGACGCGGATGAAGTTTTCTGCAAAACCACAAGATGTGCATACAAATGGTGCTTTTGGCAGAACGCGCACGTGGATTTCTACCAAACGACGTGCTAAGCATGCCGATGCTGCTCTTTTTAGCACCCGCGCACAGATTTGTGCGAAAACGCGTTTTAAGCATGCACATGCATCTTTTGGTAGACGCGGATGAAGTTTTCTGCAAAACCACAAGATGTGCATGCAAATGGTGCTTTTGGCAGAACGCGCACGTAGATTTCTACCAAACGACGTGCTAAGCATGCCGATGCTGCTCTTTTTAGCACCCGCGCACGGATTTGTGCGAAAACGCGTTTTAAGCATGCACATGCATCTTTTGGTAGACGCGGATGAAGTTTTCTGCAAAACCACAAGACGTGCATGCAAATGGTGCTTTTGGCAGAACGCGCACGTGGATTTCTACCAAACGACGTGCTAAGCATGCCGATGCTGCTCTTTTTAGCACCCGCGCACGGATTTCTGCGAAAATGCGTTTTAAGCATGCACATGCATCTTTTGGTAGACGCGGATGAAGTTTTCTGCAAAACCACAAGATCTGCATGCAAATGGTGCTTTTGGCAGAACGCGCACGTGGATTTCTACCAAACGACGTGCTAAGCATGCCGATGCTGCTCTTTTTAGCACCCGCGCACGGATTTGTGCGAAAACGCGTTTTAAGCATGCACATGCATCTTTTGGTAGACGCGGATGAAGTTTTCTGCAAAACCACAAGATGTGCATGCAAATGGTGCTTTTGGCAGAACGTGCACGTGAATTTCTACCAAACGACGTGCTAAGCATGCCGATGCTGCTCTTTTTAGCACCCGCGCACGGATTTGTGCGAAAACGCGTTTTAAGCATGCACATGCATCTTTTGGTAGACGCGGATGAAGTTTTCTGCAAAACCACAAGATGTGCATGCAAATGGTGCTTTTGGCAGAACGCGCACGTGGATTTCTACCAAACGACGTGCTAAGCATGCCGATGCTGCTCTTTTTAGCACCCGCGCAAGGATTTGTGCGAAAACGCGTTTTAAGCATGCACATGCATCTTTTGGTAGACGCGGATGAAGTTTTCTGCAAAACCACAGGATGTGCATGCAAGTGGTGCTTTTGGCAGAACGCGCACGTTGATTTCTATCAAACAACGTGCTAAGCATGCCGATGCTGCTCTTTTTAGCACCCGCGCACGGATTTGTGCGAAAACGCGTTTTAAGCATGCACATGCATCTTTTGGTAGACGCGGATGAAGTTTTCTGCAAAACCACAAGATGTGCATGCAAATGGTGCTTTTGGCAGAACGCGCAGGTGGATTTCTACCAAACGACGTGCTAAGCATGCCGATGCTGCTCTTTTTAGCACCCGCGCACGGATCTGTGCGAAAACGCGTTTTAAGCATGCACATGCATCTTTTGGTAGACGCGGATGAAGTTTTCTGCTAAACCACAAGATGTGCATGCAAATGGTGCTTTTGGCAGAACGCGCACGTGGATTTCTACCAAACGACGTGCTAAGCATGCCAATGCTGCTCTTTTTAGCACCCGCGCACGGTTTTGTGCGAAAACGCGTTTTAAGCATGCACATGCATCTTTTGGTAGACGCGGATGAAGTTTTCTGCAAAACCACAAGATGTGCATGCAAATGGTGCTTTTGGCAGAACGCGCACGTGGATTTCTACCAAACGACGTGCTAAGCATGCCGATGCTGCTCTTTTTAGCACCCGCGCACGGATTTGTGCGAAAACGCGTTTTAAGCATGCACATGCATCTTTTGGTAGACGCGGATGAAGTTTTCTGCAAAACCACAAGATGTGCATGCAAATGGTGCTTTTGGCAGAACGCGCACGTGGATTTCTACCAATCGACGTGCTAAGCATGCCGATGCTGCTCGTTGTAGCACCCGCGCACGGATTTGTGCGAAAACGCGTTTTAAGCATGCACATGCATCTTTTGGTAGACGCGGATGAAGTTTTCTGCAAAAGCACAAGATGTGCCTGCAAATGGTGCTTTTGGCAGAACGCGCACGTGGATTCCTACCAAACAACGTGCTAAGCATGCCGATGCTGCTCTTTTTAGCACCCGCGCACGGATTTGTGCGAAAACGCGTTTTAAGCATGCACATGCATCTTTTGGTAGACGCGGATGAAGTTTTTTGCAAAACCACAAGATGTGCATGCAAATGGTGCTTTTGGCAGAACGCGCACGTGGATTTCTACCAAACGACGTGCTAAGCATGCCGATGCTGCTCTTTTTAGCACCCGCGCACGGATTTGTGCGAAAACGCGTTTTAAGCATGCACATGCATCTTTTGGTAGACGCGGATGAAGTTTTCTGCAAAACCACAAGATGTGCATGCAAATGGTGCTTTTGGCAGAACGCGCACGTGGATTTCTACCAAACGACGTGCTAAGCGTGCCGATGCTGCTCTTTTTAGCACCCGCGCACGAATTTGTGCGAAAACGCGTTTTAAGCATGCACATGCATCTTTTGGTAGACGCGGATGAAGTTTTCTGCAAAACCACAAGATGTGCATGCAAATGGTGCTTTTGGCAGAACGCGCACGTGGATTTCTACCAAACTACGTGCTAAGCATGCCGATGCTGCTCTTTTTAGCACCCGCGCACGGATTTGTGCGAAAACGCGTTTTATGCATGCACATGCATCTTTTGGTAGACGCGGATGAAGTTTTCTGCAAAACCACAAGATGTGCATGCAAATGGTGCTTTTGGCAGAACGCGCACGTGGATTTCTACCAAACGACGTGCTAAGCATGCCGATGCTGCTCTTTTTAGCACCCGCGCACGGATTTGTGCGAAAACGCGTTTTAAGCATGCACATGCATCTTTTGGTAGACGCGGATGAAGTTTTCTGCAAAACCACAAGATGTGCATGCAAATGGTGCTTTTGGCAGAACGCGCACGTGGATTTCTACCAATCGACGTGCTAAGCATGCCGATGCTGCTCGTTGTAGCACCCGCGCACGGATTTGTGCGAAAACGCGTTTTAAGCATGCACATGCATCTTTTGGTAGACGCGGATGAAGTTTTCTGCAAAAGCACAAGATGTGCCTGCAAATGGTGCTTTTGGCAGAACGCGCACGTGGATTCCTACCAAACAACGTGCTAAGCATGCCGATGCTGCTCTTTTTAGCACCCGCGCACGGATTTGTGCGAAAACGCGTTTTAAGCATGCACATGCATCTTTTGGTAGACGCGGATGAAGTTTTTTGCAAAACCACAAGATGTGCATGCAAATGGTGCTTTTGGCAGAACGCGCACGTGGATTTCTACCAAACGACGTGCTAAGCATGCCGATGCTGCTCTTTTTAGCACCCGCGCACGGATTTGTGCGAAAACGCGTTTTAAGCATGCACATGCATCTTTTGGTAGACGCGGATGAAGTTTTCTGCAAAACCACAAGATGTGCATGCAAATGGTGCTTTTGGCAGAACGCGCACGTGGATTTCTACCAAACGACGTGCTAAGCGTGCCGATGCTGCTCTTTTTAGCACCCGCGCACGAATTTGTGCGAAAACGCGTTTTAAGCATGCACATGCATCTTTTGGTAGACGCGGATGAAGTTTTCTGCAAAACCACAAGATGTGCATGCAAATGGTGCTTTTGGCAGAACGCGCACGTGGATTTCTACCAAACTACGTGCTAAGCATGCCGATGCTGCTCTTTTTAGCACCCGCGCACGGATTTGTGCGAAAACGCGTTTTATGCATGCACATGCATCTTTTGGTAGACGCGGATGAAGTTTTCTGCAAAACCACAAGATGTGCATGCAAATGGTGCTTTTGGCAGAACGCGCACGTGGATTTCTACCAAACGACGTGCTAAGCATGCCGATGCTGCTCTTTTTAGCACCCGCGCACGGATTTGTGCGAAAACGCGTTTTAATCATGCACACGCATCTTTTGGTAGACGCGGATGAAGTTTTCTGCAAAACCACAAGATGTGCATGCAAATGGTGCTTTTGGCAGAACGCGCACGTGGATTTCTACCAAACGACGTGCTAAGCATGCCAATGCTGCTCTTTTTAGCACCCGCGCACGGATTTGTGCGAAAACGCGTTTTAAGCATGCACATGCATCTTTTGGTAGACGCGGATGAAGTTTTCTGCAAAACCACAAGATGTGCATGCAAATGGTGCTTTTGGCAGAACGCGCACGTGGATTTCTACCAAACGACGTGCTAAGCATGCCGATGCTGCTCTTTTTAGCACCCGCGCACGGATTTGTGCGAAAACGCGTTTTAAGCATGCACATGCATCGTTTGGTAGACGCGGATGAAGTTTTCTGCAAAACCACAAGATGTGCATGCAAATGGTGCTTTTGGCAGAACGCGCACGTGGATTTCTACCAAACGACGTGCTAAGCATGCCGATGCTGCTCTTTTTAGCACCCGCGCACGGATTTGTGCGAAAACGCGTTTTAAGCATGCACATGCATCTTTTGGTAGACGCGGATGAAGTTTTCTGCAAAACCATAAGATGTGCATGCAAGTGGTGCTTTTGGCAGAACGCGCACGTGGATTTCTACCAAACGACGTGCTAAGCATGCCGATGCTGCTCTTTTTAGCACCCGCGCACGGATTTGTGCGAAAACGCGTTTTAAGCATGCACATGCATCTTTTGGTAGACGCGGATGAAGTTTTCTGCAAAACCACAAGATGTGCATGCAAATGGTGCTTTTGGCAGAAGGCGCACGTGGATTTCTACCAAACGACGTGCTAAGCATGCCGATGCTGCTCTTTTTAGCACCTGCGCACGGATTTGTGCGAAAACGCGTTTTAAGCATTCACATGCATGTTTTGGTAGACGCGGATGAAGTTTTCTGCAAAACCACAAGATGTGCATGCAAATGGTGCTTTTGGCAGAACGTGCACGTGAATTTCTACCAAACGACGTGCTAAGCATTCCGATGCTGCTCTTTTTAGCACCCGCGCACGGATTTGTGCGAAAACGCGTTTTAAGCATGCACATGCATCTTTTGGTAGACGCGGATGAAGTTTTCCGCTAAACCACAAGATGTGCATGCAAATGGTGCTTTTGGCAGAACGCGCGCGTGGATTTCTACCAAACGACGTGCTAAGCATGCCAATGCTGCTCTTTTTAGCACCCGCGCACGGTTTTGTGCGAAAACGCGTTTTAAGCATGCACATGCATCTTTTGGTAGACGCGGATGAAGTTTTCTGCAAAACCACAAGATGTGCATGCAAATGGTGCTTTTGGCAGAACGCGCACGTGGATTTCTACCAAACGACGTGCTAAGCGTGCCGATGCTGCTCTTTTTAGCACCCGCGCACGAATTTGTGCGAAAACGCGTTTTAAGCATGCACATGCATCTTTTGGTAGACGCGGATGAAGTTTTCTGCAAAACCACAAGATGTGCATGCAAATGGTGCTTTTGGCAGAACGCGCACGTGGATTTCTACCAAACGACGTGCTAAGCATGCCGATGCTGCTCTTTTTAGCACCCGCGCACGGATTTGTGCGAAAACGCGTTTTATGCATGCACATGCATCTTTTGGTAGACGCGGATGAAGTTTTCTGCAAAACCACAAGATGTGCATGCAAATGGTGCTTTTGGCAGAACGCGCACGTGGATTTCTACCAAACGACGTGCTAAGCATGCCGATGCTGCTCTTTTTAGCACCCGCGCACGGATTTGTGCGAAAACGCGTTTTAATCATGCGCACGCATCTTTTGGTAGACGCGGATGAAGTTTTCTGCAAAACCACAAGGTGTGCATGCAAATGGTGCTTTTGGCAGAACGCGCACGTGGATTTCTACCAAACGACGTGCTAAGCATGCCAATGCTGCTCTTTTTAGCACCCGCGCACGGTTTTGTGCGAAAACGCGTTTTAAGCATGCACATGCATCTTTTGGTAGACGCGGATGAAGTTTTCTGCAAAACCACAAGATGTGCATGCAAATGGTGCTTTTGGCAGAACGCGCACGTGGATTTCTACCAAACGACTTGCTAAGCATGCCGATGCTGCTCTTTTTAGCACCCGCGCACGGATTTGTGCGAAAACGCGTTTTAAGCATGCACATGCATCTTTTGGTAGACGCGGATGAAGTTTTCTGCAAAACCACAAGATGTGCATGCAAATGGTGCTTTTGGCAGAACGCGCACGTGGATTTCTACCAAACGACGTGCTAAGCATGCCGATGCTGCTCTTTTTAGCACCCGCGCACGGATTTGTGCGAAAACGCGTTTTAAGCATGCACATGCATCGTTTGGTAGACGCGGATGAAGTTTTCTGCAAAACCACAAGATGTGCATGCAAATGGTGCTTTTGGCAGAACGCGCACGTGGATTTCTACCAAACGACGTGCTAAGCATGCCGATGCTGCTCTTTTTAGCACCCGCGCACGGATTTGTGCGAAAACGCGTTTTAAGCATGCACATGCATCTTTTGGTAGACGCGGATGAAGTTTTCTGCAAAACCACAAGATGTGCATGCAAATGGTGCTTTTGGCAGAACGCGCACGTGGATTTCTACCAAACGACGTGCTAAGCATGCCGATGCTGCTCTTTTTAGCACCCGCGCACGGATTTGTGCGAAAACGCGTTTTAAGCATGCACATGCATATTTTGGTAGACGCGGATGAAGTTTTCTGCAAAACCACAAGATGTGCATGCAAATGGTGCTTTTGGCAGAACGCGCACGTGGATTTCTACCAAACGACGTGCTAAGCATGCCAATGCTGCTCTTTTTAGCACCCGCGCACGGTTTTGTGCGAAAACGCGTTTTAAGCATGCACATGCATCTTTTGGTAGACGCGGATGAAGTTTTCTGCAAAACTACAAGATGTGCATGCAAATGGTGCTTTTGGCAGAACGCGCACGTGGATTTCTACCAAACGACTTGCTAAGCATGCCGATGCTGCTCTTTTTAGCACCCGCGCACGGATTTGTGCGAAAACGCGTTTTAAGCATGCACATGCATCTTTTGGTAGACGCGGATGAAGTTTTCTGCAAAACCACAAGATGTGCATGCAAATGGTGCTTTTGGCAGAACGCGCACGTGGATTTCTACCAAACGACGTGCTAAGCATGCCGATGCTGCTCTTTTTAGCACCCGCGCACGGATTTGTGCGAAAACGCGTTTTAAGCATGCACATGCATCGTTTGGTAGACGCGGATGAAGTTTTCTGCAAAACCACAAGATGTGCATGCAAATGGTGCTTTTGGCAGAACGCGCACGTGGATTTCTACCAAACGACGTGCTAAGCATGCCGATGCTGCTCTTTTTAGCACCCGCGCACGGATTTGTGCGAAAACGCGTTTTAAGCATGCACATGCATCTTTTGGTAGACGCGGATGAAGTTTTCTGCAAAACCACAAGATGTGCATGCAAATGGTGCTTTTGGCAGAACGTGCACGTGGATTTCTACCAAACGACGTGCTAAGCATGCCGATGCTGCTCTTTTTAGCACCCGCGCATGGATTTGTGCGAAAACGCGTTTTAAGCATGCACATGCATCTTTTGGTAGACGCGGATGAAGTTTTCTGCAAAACCACAAGATGTGCATGCAAATGGTGCTTTTGGCAGAAGGCGCACGTGGATTTCTAC
The DNA here is from genome assembly GCF_023375885.2 of Dermacentor andersoni. Classification (NCBI taxonomy): domain Eukaryota; kingdom Metazoa; phylum Arthropoda; class Arachnida; order Ixodida; family Ixodidae; genus Dermacentor; species Dermacentor andersoni. The sequence goes on along the minus strand of NW_027315135.1, from coordinate 14,403 downwards.
CAAACGACGTGCTAAGCATGCCGATGCTGCTCTTTTTAGCACCTGCGCACGGATTTGTGCGAAAACGCGTTTTAAGCATTCACATGCATCTTTTGGTAGACGCGGATGAAGTTTTCTGCAAAACCACAAGATGTGCATGCAAATGGTGCTTTTGGCAGAACGTGCACGTGAATTTCTACCAAACGACGTGCTAAGCATGCCGATGCTGCTCTTTTTAGCACCCGCGCACGGATTTGTGCGAAAACGCGTTTTAAGCATGCACATGCATCTTTTGGTAGACGCGGATGAAGTTTTCTGCAAAACCACAAGATGTGCATGCAAATGGTGCTTTTGGCAGAACGCGCACGTGGATTTCTACCAAACGACGTGCTAAGCATGCCGATGCTGCTCTTTTTAGCACCCGCGCACGGATTTGTGCGAAAACGCGTTTTAAGCATGCACATGCATCTTTTGGTAGACGCGGATGAAGTTTTCTGCAAAACCACAAGATGTGCATGCAAATGGTGCTTTTGGCAGAACGCGCACGTGGATTTCTACCAAACGACGTGCTAAGCATGCCGATGCTGCTCTTTTTAGCACCCGCGCACGGATTTGTGCGAAAACGCGTTTTAAGCATGCACATGCATCTTTTGGTAGACGCGGATGAAGTTTTCTGCAAAACCACAAGATGTGCATGCAAATGGTGCTTTTGGCAGAACGCGCACGTGGATTTCTACCAAACGACGTGCTAAGCATGCCGATGCTGCTCTTTTTAGCACCCGCGCACGGATTTGTGCGAAAACGCGTTTTAACCATGCACATGCATCTTTTGGTAGACGCGGATGAAGTTTTCTGCAAAACCACAAGATGTGCATACAAATGGTGCTTTTGGCAGAACGCGCACGTGGATTTCTACCAAACGACGTGCTAAGCATGCCGATGCTGCTCTTTTTAGCACCCGCGCACAGATTTGTGCGAAAACGCGTTTTAAGCATGCACATGCATCTTTTGGTAGACGCGGATGAAGTTTTCTGCAAAACCACAAGATGTGCATGCAAATGGTGCTTTTGGCAGAACGCGCACGTAGATTTCTACCAAACGACGTGCTAAGCATGCCGATGCTGCTCTTTTTAGCACCCGCGCACGGATTTGTGCGAAAACGCGTTTTAAGCATGCACATGCATCTTTTGGTAGACGCGGATGAAGTTTTCTGCAAAACCACAAGATGTGCATGCAAATGGTGCTTTTGGCAGAACGCGCACGTGGATTTCTACCAAACGACGTGCTAAGCATGCCGATGCTGCTCTTTTTAGCACCCGCGCACGGATTTCTGCGAAAACGCGTTTTAAGCATGCACATGCATCTTTTGGTAGACGCGGATGAAGTTTTCTGCAAAACCACAAGATCTGCATGCAAATGGTGCTTTTGGCAGAACGCGCACGTAGATTTCTACCAAACGACGTGCTAAGCATGCCGATGCTGCTCTTTTTAGCACCCGCGCACGGATTTGTGCGAAAACGCGTTTTAAGCATGCACATGCATCTTTTGGTAGACGCGGATGAAGTTTTCTGCAAAACCACAAGATGTGCATGCAAATGGTGCTTTTGGCAGAACGCGCACGTGGATTTCTACCAAACGACGTGCTAAGCATGCCGATGCTGCTCTTTTTAGCACCCGCGCACGGATTTCTGCGAAAACGCGTTTTAAGCATGCACATGCATCTTTTGGTAGACGCGGATGAAGTTTTCTGCAAAACCACAAGATCTGCATGCAAATGGTGCTTTTGGCAGAACGCGCACGTAGATTTCTACCAAACGACGTGCTAAGCATGCCGATGCTGCTCTTTTTAGCACCCGCGCACGGATTTGTGCGAAAACGCGTTTTAAGCATGCACATGCATCTTTTGGTAGACGCGGATGAAGTTTTCTGCAAAACCACAAGATGTGCATGCAAATGGTGCTTTTTCAGAAGGCGCACGTAGATTTCTACCAAACGACGTGCTAAGCATGCCGATGCTGCTCTTTTTAGCACCCGCGCACGGATTTGTGCGAAAACGCGTTTTAAGCATGCACATGCATCTTTTGGTAGACGCGGATGAAGTTTTCTGCAAAACCACAAGATGTGCATGCAAATGGTGCTTTTGGCAGAACGCGCACGTGGATTTCTACCAAACGACGTGCTAAGCATGCCGATGCTGCTCTTTTTAGCACCCGCGCACGGATTTGTGCGAAAACGCGTTTTAATCATGCACACGCATCTTTTGGTAGACGCGGATGAAGTTTTCTGCAAAACCACAAGATGTGCATGCAAATGGTGCTTTTGGCAGAACGCGCACGTGGATTTCTACCAAACGACGTGCTAAGCATGCCAATGCTGCTCTTTTTAGCACCCGCGCACGGTTTTGTGCGAAAACGCGTTTTAAGCATGCACATGCATCTTTTGGTAGACGCGGATGAAGTTTTCTGCAAAACCACAAGATGTGCATGCAAATGGTGCTTTTGGCAGAACGCGCACGTGGATTTCTACCAAACGACTTGCTAAGCATGCCGATGCTGCTCTTTTTACCACCCGCGCACGGATTTGTGCGAAAACGCGTTTTAAGCATGCACATGCATCTTTTGGTAGACGCGGATGAAGTTTTCTGCAAAACCACAAGATGTGCATGCAAATGGTGCTTTTGGCAGAACGCGCACGTGGATTTCTACCAAACGACGTGCTAAGCATGCCGATGCTGCTCTTTTTAGCACCCGCGCACGGATTTGTGCGAAAACGCGTTTTAAGCATGCACATGCATCGTTTGGTAGACGCGGATGAAGTTTTCTGCAAAACCACAAGATGTGCATGCAAATGGTGCTTTTGGCAGAACGCGCACGTGGATTTCTACCAAACGACGTGCTAAGCATGCCGATGCTGCTCTTTTTAGCACCCGCGCACGGATTTGTGCGAAAACGCGTTTTAAGCATGCACATGCATCTTTTGGTAGACGCGGATGAAGTTTTCTGCAAAACCACAAGATGTGCATGCAAATGGTGCTTTTGGCAGAACGCGCACGTGGATTTCTACCAAACGACGTGCTAAGCATGCCGATGCTGCTCTTTTTAGCACCCGCGCACGGATTTGTGCGAAAACGCGTTTTAAGCATGCACATGCATCTTTTGGTAGACGCGGATGAAGTTTTCTGCAAAACCACAAGATGTGCATGCAAATGGTGCTTTTGGCAGAACGCGCACGTGGATTTCTACCAAACGACGTGCTAAGCATGCCAATGCTGCTCTTTTTAGCACCCGCGCACGGTTTTGTGCGAAAACGCGTTTTAAGCATGCACATGCATCTTTTGGTAGACGCGGATGAAGTTTTCTGCAAAACCACAAGATGTGCATGCAAATGGTGCTTTTGGCAGAACGCGCACGTGGATTTCTACCAAACGACGTGCTAAGCATGCCGATGCTGCTCTTTTTAGCACCCGCGCACGGATTTGTGCGAAAACGCGTTTTAAGCATGCACATGCATCTTTTGGTAGACGCGGATGAAGTTTTCTGCAAAACCACAAGATGTGCATGCAAATGGTGCTTTTGGCAGAACGCGCACGTGGATTTCTACCAAACGACGTGCTAAGCATGCCGATGCTGCTCTTTTTAGCACCCGCGCACGGATTTGTGCGAAAACGCGTTTTAAGCATGCACATGCATCTTTTGGTAGACGCGGATGAAGTTTTCTGCAAAACCACAAGATGTGCATGCAAATGGTGCTTTTGGCAGAAGGCGCACGTGGATTTCTACCAAACGACGTGCTAAGCATGCCGATGCTGCTCTTTTTAGCACCTGCGCACGGATTTGTGCGAAAACGCGTTTTAAGCATTCACATGCATCTTTTGGTAGACGCGGATGAAGTTTTCTGCAAAACCACAAGATGTGCATGCAAATGGTGCTTTTGGCAGAACGTGCACGCGAATTTCTACCAAACGACGTGCTAAGCATGCCGATGCTGCTCTTTTTAGCACCCGCGCACGGATTTGTGCGAAAACGCGTTTTAAGCATGCACATGCATCTTTTGGTAGACGCGGATGAAGTTTTCTGCAAAACCACAAGATGTGCATGCAAATGGTGCTTTTGGCAGAACGCGCACGTGGATTTCTACCAAACGACGTGCTAAGCATGCCGATGCTGCTCTTTTTAGCACCCGCGCACGGATTTGTGCGAAAACGCGTTTTAGCATGCACATGCATCTTTTGGTAGACGCGGATGAAGTTTTCTGCAAAACCACAAGATGTGCATGCAAATGGTGCTTTTGGCAGAACGCGCACGTGGATTTCTACCAAACGACGTGCTAAGCATGCCGATGCTGCTCTTTTTAGCACCCGCGCACGGATTTGTGCGAAAACGCGTTTTAAGCATGCACATGCATCTTTTGGTAGACGCGGATGAAGTTTTCTGCAAAACCACAAGATGTGCATGCAAATGGTGCTTTTGGCAGAACGCGCACGTGGATTTCTACCAAACGACGTGCTAAGCATGCCGATGCTGCTCTTTTTAGCACCCGCGCACGGATTTGTGCGAAAACGCGTTTTAACCATGCACATGCATCTTTTGGTAGACGCGGATGAAGTTTTCTGCAAAACCACAAGATGTGCATACAAATGGTGCTTTTGGCAGAACGCGCACGTGGATTTCTACCAAACGACGTGCTAAGCATGCCGATGCTGCTCTTTTTAGCACCCGCGCACAGATTTGTGCGAAAACGCGTTTTAAGCATGCACATGCATCTTTTGGTAGACGCGGATGAAGTTTTCTGCAAAACCACAAGATGTGCATGCAAATGGTGCTTTTGGCAGAACGCGCACGTAGATTTCTACCAAACGACGTGCTAAGCATGCCGATGCTGCTCTTTTTAGCACCCGCGCACGGATTTGTGCGAAAACGCGTTTTAAGCATGCACATGCATCTTTTGGTAGACGCGGATGAAGTTTTCTGCAAAACCACAAGATGTGCATGCAAATGGTGCTTTTGGCAGAACGCGCACGTGGATTTCTACCAAACGACGTGCTAAGCATGCCGATGCTGCTCTTTTTAGCACCCGCGCACGGATTTCTGCGAAAACGCGTTTTAAGCATGCACATGCATCTTTTGGTAGACGCGGATGAAGTTTTCTGCAAAACCACAAGATCTGCATGCAAATGGTGCTTTTGGCAGAACGCGCACGTAAATTTCTACCAAACGACGTGCTAAGCATGCCGATGCTGCTCTTTTTAGCACCCGCGCACGGATTTGTGCGAAAACGCGTTTTAAGCATGCACATGCATCTTTTGGTAGACGCGGATGAAGTTTTCTGCAAAACAACAAGATGTGCATGCAAATGGTGCTTTTGCAGAAGGCGCACGTGGATTTCTACCAAACGACGTGCTAAGCATGCCGATGCTGCTCTTTTTAGCACCTGCGCACGGATTTGTGCGAAAACGCGTTTTAAGCATGCACATGCATCTTTTGGTAGACGCGGATGAAGTTTTCTGCAAAACCACAAGATGTGCATGCAAATGGTGCTTTTGGCAGAACGCGCACGTAGATTTCTACCAAACGACGTGCTAAGCATGCCGATGCTGCTCTTTTTAGCACCCGCGCACGGATTTGTGCGAAAACGCGTTTTAAGCATGCACATGCATCTTTTGGTAGACGCGGATGAAGTTTTCTGCAAAACCACAAGATGTGCATGCAAATGGTGCTTTTGGCAGAACGCGCACGTGGATTTCTACCAAACGACGTGCTAAGCATGCCGATGCTGCTCTTTTTAGCACCCGCGCACGGATTTCTGCGAAAACGCGTTTTAAGCATGCACATGCATCTTTTGGTAGACGCGGATGAAGTTTTCTGCAAAACCACAAGATCTGCATGCAAATGGTGCTTTTGGCAGAACGCGCACGTGGATTTCTACCAAACGACGTGCTAAGCATGCCGATGCTGCTCTTTTTAGCACCCGCGCACGGATTTGCGCGAAAACGCGTTTTAAGCATGCACATGCATCTTTTGGTAGACGCGGATGAAGTTTTCTGCAAAACCACAAGGTGTGCATGCAAATGGTGCTTTTGGCAGAAGGCGCACGTGGATTTCTACCAAACGACGTGCTAAGCATGCCGATGCTGCTCTTTTTAGCACCTGCGCACGGATTTGTGCGAAAACGCGTTTTAAGCATTCACATGCATCTTTTGGTAGACGCGGATGAAGTTTTCTGCAAAACCACAAGATGTGCATGCAAATGGTGCTTTTGGCAGAACGTGCACGTGAATTTCTACCAAACGACGTGCTAAGCATGCCGATGCTGCTCTTTTTAGCACCCGCGCACGGATTTGTGCGAAAACGCGTTTTAAGCATGCACATGCATCTTTTGGTAGACGCGGATGAAGTTTTCTGCAAAACCACAAGATGTGCATGCAAATGGTGCTTTTGGCAGAACGCGCACGTGGATTTCTACCAAACGACGTGCTAAGCATGCCGATGCTGCTCTTCTTAGCACGCGCGCACGGATTTGTGCGAAAACGCGTTTTAAGCATGCACATGCATCTTTTGGTAGACGCGGATGAAGTTTTCTGCAAAACCACAAGATGTGCATGCAAATGGTGCTTTTGGCAGAACGCGCACGTAGATTTCTACCAAACGACGTGCTAAGCATGCCGATGCTGCTCTTTTTAGCACCCGCGCACGGATTTGTGCGAAAACGCGTTTTAAGCATGCACATGCATCTTTTGGTAGACGCGGATGAAGTTTTCTGCAAAACCACAAGATCTGCATGCAAATGGTGCTTTTGGCAGAACGCGCACGTGGATTTCTACCAAACGACGTGCTAAGCATGGCGATGCTGCTCTTTTTAGCACCCGCGCACGGATTTGTGCGAAAACGCGTTTTAAGCATGCACATGCATCTTTCGGTAGACGCGGATGAAGTTTTCTGCAACACCACAAGATGTGCATGCAAATGGTGCTTTTGGCAGAAGGCGCACGCGGATTTCTACCAAACGACGTGCTAAGTATGCCGATGCTGCTCTTTTTAGCACCCGCGCACGGATTTGTGCGAACACGCGTTTTAAGCATGCACATGCATCTTTTGGTAGACGCGGATGAAGTTTTCTGCAAAACCACAAGATCTGCATGCAAATGGTGCTTTTGGCAGAACGCGCACGTGGATTTCTACAAAACGACGTGCTAAGCATGCCGATGCTGCTCTTTTTAGCACCCGCGCACGGATTTGTGCGAAAACGCGTTTTAAGCATGCACATGCATCTTTTGGTAGACGCGGATGAAGTTTTCTGCAACACCACAAGATGTGCATGCAAATGGTGCTTTTGGCAGAAGGCGCACGCGGATTTCTACCAAACGACGTGCTAAGCATGCCGATGCTGCTCTTTTTAGCACCCGCGCACGGATTTGTGCGAAAACGCGTTTTAAGCATGCACATGCATCTTTTGGTAGACGCGGATGAAGTTTTCTGCAAAACCACAAGATGTGCATGCAAATGGTGCTTTTGGCAGAACGCGCACGTGGATTTCTACCAAACGACGTGCTAAGCATGCCGATGCTGCTCTTTTTAGCACCCGCGCACGGATTTGTGCGAAAACGCGTTTTAAGCATGCACATGCATCTTTTGGTAGACGCGGATGAAGTTTTCTGCAAAACCACAAGATGTGCATGCAAATGGTGCTTTTGGCAGAACGCGCACGTGGATTTCTACCAAACGACGTGCTAAGCATGCCGATGCTGCTCTTTTTAGCACCCGCGCACGGATTTGTGCGAAAACGCGTTTTAAGCATGCACATGCATCTTTTGGTAGACGCGGATGAAGTTTTCTGCAAAACCACAAGATGTGCATGCAAATGGTGCTTTTGGCAGAACGCGCACGTGGATTTCTACCAAACGACGTGCTAAGCATGCCGATGCTGCTCTTTTTAGCACCCGCGCACGGATTTGTGCGAAAACGCGTTTTAAGCATGCACATGCATCTTTTGGTAGACGCGGATGAAGTTTTCTGCAAAACCACAAGATGTGCATGCAAATGGTGCTTTTGGCAGAACGCGCACGTGGATTTCTACCAAACGACGTGCTAAGCATGCCGATGCTGCTCTTTTTAGCACCCGCGCACGGATTTGTGCGAAAACGCGTTTTAAGCATGCACATGCATCTTTTGGTAGACGCGGATGAAGTTTTCTGCAAAACCACAAGATCTGCATGCAAATGGTGCTTTTGGCAGAACGCGCACGTGGATTTCTACCAAACGACGTGCTAAGCATGCCGATGCTGCTCTTTTTAGCACCCGCGCACGGATTTGCGCGAAAACGCGTTTTAAGCATGCACATGCATCTTTTGGTAGACGCGGATGAAGTTTTCTGCAAAACCACAAGATGTGCATGCAAATGGTGCTTTTGGCAGAACGCGCACGTGGATTTCTACCAAACGACGTGCTAAGCATGCCGATGCTGCTCTTTTTAGCACACGCGCACGGATTTGTGCGAAAACGCGTTTTAAGCATGCACATGCATCTTTTGGTAGACGCGGATGAAGTTTTCTGCAAAACCACAAGATGTGCATGCAAATGGTGCTTTTGGCAGAACGCGCACGTGGATTTCTACCAAACGACGTGCTAAGCATGCCGATGCTGCTCTTTTTAGCACCCGCGCACGGATTTGTGCGAAAACGCGTTTTAAGCATGCACATGCATCTTTTGGTAGACGCGGATGAAGTTTTCTGCAAAACCACAAGATGTGCATGCAAATAGTGCTTTTGGCAGAACGCGCACGTGGATTTCTACCAAACGACGTGCTAAGCATGCCGATGCTGCTCTTTTTAGCACCCGCGCACGGATTTGTGCGAGAACGCGTTTTAAGCATGCACATGCATCTTTTGGTAGACGCGGATGAAGTTTTCTGCAAAACCACAAGATGTGCATGCAAATGGTGCTTTTGGCAGAACGCGCACGTGGATTTCTACCAAACGACGTGCTAAGCATGCCGATGCTGCTCTTTTTAGCACCCGCGCACGGATTTGTGCGAAAACGCGTTTTAAGCATGCACATGCATCTTTTGGTAGACGCGGATGAAGTTTTCTGCAAAACCACAAGATGTGCATGCATATGGTGCTTTTGGCAGAACGCGCACGTGGATTTCTACTAAACGACGTGCTAAGCATGCCGATGCTGCTCTTTTTAGCACCCGCGCACGGATTTGGGCAAAAACGCGTTTTAAGCATGCACATGCATCTTTTGGTAGACGCGGATGAAGTTTTCTGCAAAACCACAAGATGTGCATGCAAATGGTGCTTTTGGCAGAACGCGCACGTGGATTTCTACCAAACGACGTGCTAAGCATGCCAATGCTGCTCTTTTTAGCACCCGCGCACGGATTTGTGCGAAAACGCGTTTTAAGCATGCACATGCATCTTTTGGTAGACGCGGATGAAGTTTTCTGCAAAACCACAAGATGTGCATGCAAATGGTGCTTTTGGCAGAACGCGCACGTGGATTTCTACTAAACGACGTGCTAAGCATGCCGATGCTGCTCTTTTTAGCACCCGCGCACGGATTTGGGCAAAAACGCGTTTTAAGCATGCACATGCATCTTTTGGTAGACGCGGATGAAGTTTTCTGCAAAACCACAAGATGTGCATGCAAATGGTGCTTTTGGCAGAACGCGCACGTGGATTTCTACCAAACGACGTGCTAAGCATGCCAATGCTGCTCTTTTTAGCACCCGCGCACGGATTTGTGCGAAAACGCGTTTTAGGCATGCACATGCATCTTTTGGTAGACTCGGATGGAGTTTTCTGCAAAACCACAAGATGTGCATGCAAATGGTGCTTTTGGCAGAACGCGCACGTGGATTTCTACCAAACCACGTGCTAAGCATGCCGATGCTGCTCTTTTTAGCACCCGTGCACGGATTTGTGCGAAAACGCGTTTTAAGCATGCACATGCATCTTTTGGTAGACGCGGATCAAGTTTTCTGCAAAACCACAAGATGTGCATGCAAATGGTGCTTTTGGCAGAACGCGCACGTGGATTTCTACCAAACGACGTGCTAAGCATGCAGATGCTGCTCTTTTTAGCACCCGCGCAAGGATTTGTGCGAAAACACGTTTTAAGCATGCACATGCATCTTTTGGTAGACGCGGATGAAGTTTTCTGCAAAACCACAAGATGTGCATGCAAATGGTGCTTTTGGCAGCACGCGCACGTGGATGTCTACCAAACGACTTGCTAAGCATGCCGATGCTGCTCTTTTTAGCACCCGCGCACGGATTTGTTGGAAAACGCGTTTTAAGCATGCACATGCATCTTTTGGTAGACGCGGATGAAGTTTTCGGCAAAACCACAAGATGTGCATGCAAATAGTGCTTTTGGCAGAACGCGCACGTGGATTTCTACCAAACGACGTGCTAAGCATGCCGATGCTGCTCTTTATAGCACCCGCGCACGGATTTGTGCGAAAACGCGTTTTAAGCATGCACATGCATCTTTTGGTAGACGCGGATGAAGTTTTCTGCAAAACCACAAGATGTGCATGCAAATGGTGCTATTGGCAGAACGCGCACGTGGATTTCTACCAAACGACGTGCTAAGCATGCCGATGCTGCTCTTTTTAGCACCCGCGCACGGATTTGGGCGAAAACGCGTTTTAAGCATGCACATGCATCTTTTGGTAGACGCGGATGAAGTTTTCTGCAAAACCACAAGATGTGCATGCAAATGGTGCTTTTGGCAGAACGCGCACGTGGATTTCTACTAAACGACGTGCTAAGCATGCCGATGCTGCTCTTTTTAGCACCCGCGCACGGATTTGGGCAAAAACGCGTTTTAAGCATGCACATGCATCTTTTGGTAGACGCGGATGAAGTTTTCTGCAAAACCACAAGATGTGCATGCAAATGGTGCTTTTGGCAGAACGCGCACGTGGATTTCTACCAAACGACGTGCTAAGCATGCCAATGCTGCTCTTTTTAGCACCCGCGCACGGATTTGTGCGAAAACGCGTTTTAGGCATGCACATGCATCTTTTGGTAGACGCGGATGGAGTTTTCTGCAAAACCACAAGATGTGCATGCAAATGGTGCTTTTGGCAGAACGCGCACGTGGATTTCTACCAAACCACGTGCTAAGCATGCCGATGCTGCTCTTTTTAGCACCCGTGCACGGATTTGTGCGAAAACGCGTTTTAAGCATGCACATGCATCTTTTGGTAGACGCGGATGAAGTTTTCTGCAAAACCACAAGATGTGCATGCAAATGGTGCTTTTGGCAGAACGCGCACGTGGATTTCTACCAAACGACGTGCTAAGCATGCAGATGCTGCTCTTTTTAGCACCCGCGCGCAAGGATTTGTGCGAAAACACGTTTTAAGCATGCACATGCATGTTTTGGTAGACGCGGATGAAGTTTTCTGCAAAACCACAAGATGTGCATGCAAATGGTGCTTTTGGCAGCACGCGCACGTGGATGTCTACCAAACGACTTGCTAAGCATGCCGATGCTGCTCTTGTTAGCACCCGCGCACGGATTTGTGCGAAAACGCGTTTTAAGCATGCACATGCATCTTTTGGTAGACGCGGATGAAGTTTTCTGCAAAACCACAAGATGTGCATGCAAATAGTGCTTTTTGGCAGAACGCGCACGTGGATTTCTACCAAACGACGTGCTCAGCATGCCGATGCTGCTCTTTTTAGCACCCGCGCACGGATTTGTGCGAAAACGCGTTTTAAGCATGCACATTGCATCTTTTGGTAGAACGCGGATGAAGTTTTCTGCAAAACCACAAGATGTGCATGCAAATGGTGCTATTGGCAGAACGCGCACGTGGATTTTCTACCAAACGACGTGCTAAGCATGCCGATGCTGCTCTTTTTAGCACCCGCGCACGGATTTGGGCGAAAACGCGTTTTAAGCATGCACATGCAATCTTTTGGTAGACGCGGATGAAGTTTTCTTGCAAAACCACAAGATGTGCATGCAAATGGTGCTTTTGGCAGAACGCGCACATGGATTTCTACCAAACGACGTGCTAAGCATGCCAATGCTGCTATTTTTAGCACCCGCGCACGGATTTGTGCGAAAACGCGTTTTACGCATGCACATGCATCTTTTGGTAGACGCGGATGGAGTTTTCTGCAAAACCACAAGATGTGCATGCAAATGGTGCTTTTGGCAGAATCGCGCACGTGAATTTCTACCAAACCACGTGCTAAGCATGCCGATGCTGCTCTTTTTAGCACCCGTGCACGGATTTGTGCGAAAAACGCGTTTTTAAGCATGCACATGCATCTTTTTGGTAGACGCGCATGAAGTTTTCTGCAAAAACCACAAGATGTGCATGCAAAATGGTGCTTTTGGCAGAACGCGCACGGGGATTTCTACCAAACGACGTGCTAAGCATGCAGATGCTGCTCTTTTTAGCACCCGCGCAAGGATTTTGTGCGAAAACACGTTTTAAGCATGCACATGCATCTTTTGGTAGACGCGGATGAAGTTTTCTGCAAAACCACAAGATGTGCATGCAAATGGTGCTTTTGGCAGCACCGCGCACGTGGATGTCTACCAAAACGACGTGCTAAGCATGCCGATTGCTGCTCTTTTTAAGCACCCGCGCACGGATTTGTGCGAAAACGCGTTTTAAGCATGCACATGCATCTTTTGGTAGACGCGGATGAAGTTTTTCTGCAAAACCACAAGATGTGCATGCAAATAGTGCTTTTGGCAGAACGCGCACGTGGATTTCTACCAAAACGACGTGCTAAGCATGCCGATGCTGCTCTTTTTAGCACCCGCGCGACGGATTTGTGCGAGAACGCGTTTTAAGCACGCACATGCATCTTTTGGTAGACGCGGATGAAGTTTTCTGCAAAACCACAAGATGTGCATGCAAATGGTGCTTTTGGCAGAACGCGCACGTGGATTTCTACCAAACGACGTGCTAAGCATGCCGATGCTGCTCTTTTTAGCACCCGCGCACGGATTTGTGCGAAAACACGTTTTAAGCATGAACATGCATCTTTTGGTAGACGTCGGATGAAGTTTTCTGCAAAACCACAAGATGTGCATGCAAATGGTGCTTTTGGCAGAACGCGCACGTGGATTTCTACCAAACGACGTGCTAAGCATGCCGATGCTGCTCTTTTTAGCACCCGCGCACGGATTTGGGCGAAAACCGCGTTTTAAGCATGCACATGCATCTTTTGGTAGACGAGGATGAAGTTTTTCTGCAACACCACAAGATGTGCATGCAAATGGTGCTTTTGGCAGAAACGCGCACGTGGATTTCTACCAAACGACGTGCTAAGCATGCGCGATGCTGCTCTTTTTAGCACCCGCGCACGGATTTTGTGCGAAAACGCGTTTTAAGCATGCACATGTATCTTTTGGTAGACACGGATGGAGTTTTCTTGCAAAACCACAAGACTGTGCATGCAAATGGTGCTTTTGGCAGAACGCGCACGTGGATTTCTACCAAACGACGTGCTAAGCATGCCGATGCTGCTCTTTTTAGCACCCGCGCACGGATTTGTGCGAAAACGCGTTTTAAGCATGCACATGCATCTTTTGGTAGACGCGGATGAAGTTTTCTGCAAAACCACAAGATGTGCATGCAAATGGTGCTTTTGGCAGAACGCGCACGTGGATTTCTACCAAACGACGTGCTAAGCATGCCGATGCTGCTCTTTTTAGCACCCGCGCACGGATTTGTGCGAAAACGCGTTTTTAAGCAAGCACGTGCATCTTTTGGTAGACGCGGATGGAGTTTTCTGCAAAACCACAAGATGTGCATGCAAATGGTGCTTTTGGCAGAACGCGCACGTGTGATTTCTACCAAACGACGTGCTAAGCATGCCGATGCTGCTCTTTTTAGCACCCGCGCACGGATTTGTGCGAAAAACGCGTTTTAAGCATGCACATGCATTCTTTTGGTAGACGCGGATGAAGTTTTCTGCAAAACCACAAGATGTGCATGCAAATGTTGCTTTTATGCTAAGCATGCCGATGCTGCTCTTTTTAGCACCCGCGCACGGATTTGTGCGAAAACGCGTTTCAAGCATGCACATGCATCTTTTGGTAGACGCGGATGAAGTTTTCTGCAAAACCACAAGATCTGCATGCAAATGGTGCTTTTGGCAGAACGCGCACGTGGATTTCTACCAAACGACGTGCTAAGCATGCCGATGCTGCTCTTTTTAGCACCCGCGCACGGATTTGTGCGAAAACGCGTTTTAAGCATGCACATGCATCTTTTGGTAGACGCGGATGAAGTTTTCTGCAAAACCACAAGATGTGCATGCAAATGGTGCTATTGGCAGAACGCGCACGTGGATTTCTACCAAACGACGTGCTAAGCATGCCGATGCTGCTCTTTTTAGCACCCGCGCACGGATTTGGGCGAAAACGCGTATCTGTCTCGCGTGTG